>NC_090758.1:30334538-30342038 GCF_036898095.1 Palaemon carinicauda | reverse complement strand
CTAAGTGTAACCGCCGCGAACTATAGTGTAGCATTAAACCTATTAGATAAGCAATATGGCAACGTGCACCAGACACTCGTGATTCTGCACCGTGAATTAGCCAACATCTTTGTGCCGTCACTAAACCCAGTAGAACTCAAAAGGTTCCGTTTTGAGTTGACCATCATTATTGAACAAATCAAAAGACTGAGTATCAATGACTTAGGCCAGGGCATGGTCATGAGCCTCATTAATCAAAAACTGTCAGAGGGAAAGCTCTACCGCAAAGTGGTAGAGCATTTGAGAAAATGCGACTACACGTTGGACGAGTTTTTTGAGGCTATAGATTTTATTGTGAGAATGCTAGAAGACGATGCGTTGCAGAGAGGTGACAGTCTTGAGAGTGACAAAAGACCAGACAGTAGTGTAAGACCGAAAACCCATCCCATCCACCATAATTCCTGCCCATTTTGTAGCAAACGGCATCCGCCTCACGGATGTCGCCAAGTGACTGACGTAGCTGCTAGACGTCGCATTTTGCTAAAAAGGGGTCTTTGTTTTAATTGCACGAAATCAGGCCATCGTAGCTATAAATGTCCCGTTTCAAATTCCTGTAGAAACTATAATGCTAAGCACCACACTGCAATTTGCGATGCGGGTAGACCGCAATCAATCCCTAGTCATAGTAGTAATAGTCAATCAACAACGTCCCGCCCCGTAGTAAATGCGACGCCTGCGCAGAACCAAGCTGCCCCCCGTCCATCCAAAGTTAAAGTAGAATCTAAACCATGCACAAGAGCAAAGATCGTGCAGAGGTCTGATGTGGACCTCCCATGCACTATCTTGCCAACAGCCATGGCAGGTATTCAACAAAAGCAAGGTAGTAAGCGAGTCCGCCTATTTCTTGACTCAGGAAGCCAGAGGAGCTTCATCTCAGCAAAAATTGCCCGTCAATTAGGCCTACCGGTGGTAGGAAGAGTATCCTTGAATATAGCTCCGTTTGGTTCCGAGGAAATAAGCGGACAATACGATGTAGTAAGTTGCAGGGTTGAAATGGGGAAAAGAATCGTGCGTATGAAGTTGGTGGCACACGAACACGTGGACGTCCAGATACATAACGTGGGTTATGTAAAGGTCAGACAGCATCTGTTGACCAAGGGAGTCACGTTAGCCGATCCAGCAAACCAATCAGATACCATGAAGAACGTTCACATTTTAGTTGGGGCTGATTATTCTAGCTATTTTATCATAGGTGTTGAAAAAGTAGATGGGATAAATCTTTTCTTGACGCATAATGGTATGTCCCCGTACGGGAAGGTGCCACAGTGGCTGTTCCAAGGGGAAAAGGTCGAACAAGTAAGAACGTTAAGAGCCATATTGTCATTTTAAAGAGGAAGGGCGCCCAGATTTAGTAAAATCCTTTTATGTCGATAACTATCTGGCCACGTTTGAGGATTTAGAACATATGAGGCGAGAGCATGAGTCTGTTCATAACATCTTAAAAGGGGCGGGTATGCCCTTACAAGGGTGGGCAAGCAATCACTTGGCCTTCGATAGCGAGAAACAGTGGAGTGAGCCTGTGAGTGTGAACGTGCTTGGGCTGCGATGGCCCGGGACGTGGATAGATTGTGTGTGAAAGAAAGTAAAGGGATCTGTTCGCGAGGCCGAGGCCGTGCGAAAGGTATCGCAAAGCGTTGTAAGGAAACCTGAGGGATATCAGGTTAGCCTATCATTCGGGTCGGATGCTAGGCCAGAAACGAATTATCGTAACGCTGTGGCGCAGTTAGAGTCGTTGCAGACCAAATTCAGAAAGGATAGGAACTATTTTGAACAATATCAGGGAGTGATAGATAAATATATCGAAGCAGGTTTTATATCAGAGGTGAAAAATCCCATAGTGGAAGGTTATTACATGCCACACTTTGGTGTTAAGAAAGACAGCCGTACCACCCCCCTTAGAATCGTGTTCAATGCCTCGGCAAAGTCAAAGGGTTGCAATTCATTGAATGAATGTCTCTTACCTGGGCCCAATTTGGTAGAGGTAGCATATAGTTTAATTATAAGGTTTAGGTTGAACCGATATGCCACTTTAGCCGACATAAGTAAAGCATTCCATCATCGTGTTTTGTTAGATCCTCGTGATGCCAAATACACACGATTTCTGTGGCGTGAGGCAGCTGGTCGAGCGCTTACCTTCGCCTTTAGAGTCGTGGTGTTCGGCATCACAGCTAGTCCATTTTTGCTACAACAGATATTAAATTGTCATTTTAAAGAGGAAGGGCGCCCAGATTTAGTAAAATCCTTTTATGTCGATAACTATCTGGCCACGTTTGAGGATTTAGAACATATGAGGCGAGAGCATGAGTCTGTTCATAACATCTTAAAAGGGGCGGGTATGCCCTTACAAGGGTGGGCAAGCAATCACTTGGCCTTCGATAGCGAGAAACAGTGGAGTGAGCCTGTGAGTGTGAACGTGCTTGGGCTGCGATGGCCCGGGACGTGGATAGATTGTGTGTGAAAGAAAGTAAAGGGATCTGTGAGTTGGGGGAGGGATGGGTGCCTACGAAGCGTAGGGTACTTTCCCTATTAGTCTCCATTTATGATCCGATAGGTTTGATAAGCCCATTATTTGTAAGGGGAAAACTTTTCCTTCAACAACTATGGGAGGATAATGTAAGTTGGGATGATGTGTTAGGAGAAGAAAGGGCTAAACAGGCAAGGGAATTGTTGAATGATTTGAAAGCGGTGAGCGACATCACCTTTCAAAGATCGATAGGAAGAAGGGGTTTAGAACTTCTTGTGTTCACCGATTCCAGCAGTAAGGCATATGGAGCAGTGGCATATACTAGGGACGAATGCAATCGGGTAAGTTTGGTTACCAGTAAAAACAGGATCACTCCGAAAGGGATGAGCAAACTGACGATCCCTAAGTTAGTGCTACTGGCCTTGTTGTTAGGCAGCAGACTAGCAAGAACGCTCAAGGAACTGATCGAGCCACGGGAAATAGTAATGTGGACCCACAGTAAGGTAACGTTGGCATGGGTAGCATCTCCCGATGCCAGGTCTAATAAAAATGTGTTTGTTTCTAACAGAGTGGTGGAAATTATTTTTATTCAGCAGGTTTTTAGTTTCAGTCTGAACCATGTCCCTAGTCATCAGAACCCTGCCGATATCCTATCCCGAGGTGCAACGGCTCGACAATTGCAAGCTAACTCCCTGTGGAGGAACGGTCCAGAATTCCACAGGAACACGGGAAAGCCTGTTCCTTACAAGGAGGAAGATCCACTACATCAAACTCACGTAGTAACGGCGGTGCAGGAGTTAAGGGAGGAGATGTGTCCTACCCCCCCAGGCGAGATTTGGGACATCTTGAAAAGGGAAGTAGGGTTCCAATTCTTTTTGAGAGTAGCCAGACTAGTTTTAAAGTTTGCTAAGATAGAACGGCATCCGTTCAGTATTGTTGTCCAATTAGAGCAAAAACACTATTTGCCTACTGTTTATGCTCACTTAGAGGGCGGAGTCAGACCCCCTCGTGAAGTTGCTAATTTTGTCAGACAATTGAATTTAGTTTTAGTAGATAATCTCATCTGCACCAGGGGACGAGTGTCCCATGTAGGAGAAACTGATCAGTTAATTCTCTTGCCAGCCAAAGGGCATTTAGTTAGGATGTATTTAAATTATTTACATCAGTTACATTTGCATTGTGGGGTGAATACTTTAATAGGTATCTTTCGACAGAAATGTTGGGTGGCGGGTCTACGTTCCATTGCGAAGCGAACCGTGCGGCAATGCCCTGAATGCAAGCAAGCCTTCCAGCCTCTAATGAGACAGCCACCACCATCCCCCCTGCCAAAGGAAAGGATCACCCTCACAAAACCCTTCACAGCAGTCGGAGTGGACCACACAGCAGCAATTCATACTGAAACGCGGCCAGGATATATACTTATCATAACCTGCATGGCTAGCAGAGCTGTGTACCTTGACTTTTGTCCCTCTTTGGAAGCAGAAGAATTCGTGTTGGCACTAAGACGGTTTAGTGCCACCCATGGTGCCCCATAGCTCATCATGTCCGATAACCATCGAACCTTCAAGGCTGCCAGCCACCTCCTGCAGAGACTTTACGAAGAAGATGAAGTCCAGCAGTTCCTGAGGAAAACTGGCATAAAGTGGCGGTTTCAGACGCCCCGTGCACCTTGGAAAGGTGGGTTCTTCGAGCGTTTGATAGGAGTAACGAAACTGACCCTCCAGATAGCCCTTGGAAAGAAGTACCTGCCGGACGCCCACGTGCTAACCCTCGTGAAAGAAGCAGAAGCAGTGGTGAATAATCGGCCGCTTATGTACAGCGGTGACGAGCGCGAGGATGAAGTCCTCACACCCTCCCATTTGATAAGAGGACACCAAGTCCACTTCATGGCACCAATCTTACCGGACGACCATCTCAACGCAACCTTCACCTCTCGGAAGCTACGTGATCGTTACGTAAGATTGACAGATTCACTCAAAGCGTTTAGAGAAAGATGGAGAAGGGAATACTTGAGTGGCTTGAGAGCCCGGCACGACTGTCGGCCCGGGGAACCCTCCAAGCTGCACCCTGGAGACATCGTGCTAGTTAAGCAGGAGAATAAGAAAAGAGCGACATGGCCTCTGGGACGTGTCGTGGAGACGTATCCTGACGACGACGAAGTCGTACGTTCGGGTAAAGTGTTGTTTGAGGGTGTCGAGTCGCTGCGAGCCGTCAGCCACCTGGTTCCCCTAGAAATAGCCCCCTCTGAGGATGACGATGGAGGAGAAGACGACGACGACGGCGATGACGGAGAAGAGGGCGCGTACAGTTCGACAGCCGGAATGCCAGGGATAGCGGAGACGTCTGGGGACGACCAGGGTATGGCAACAGCTACGACAACTCAACAACCAGCCACAGGAACGGACGACAACGACGAGAAAGGTGAGAACTATGCAGTTAGTGAAAGAAGTGAAAATGAAAATGAAACTGAATCAGAGCAGTCGAACGCACAAGGACGTTCTGCACGCCCATTGAGAAGGGCTGCCGCGAAACAGCGAGAACTAATGGACTGTCTCCTGAAAGGTGATGACATATAAAACGTAGCTGTAAACAATGAGTGAAAAAAGGGGCGTGTCCTATCTGGAAGGTAGGGAGGGTGGAGTTTTTGAGGTGTGCATGAATCTGCGGAAGTTGGAAGTGCGTAGGGGGTGGAGAACGGGGACGGGATTGTCTCTCGTGCGTACAGACCGAGCGTTGCACAGAACTAGCCCCTCCCTCTTGTACTCCATTAAGTAACAGCCTGCATGTAGCAGCGCTATACAAGTCTCGATAATTGTGAGTTGAGACAGACTGAACTTGAATGGTTATGTATGCATTTCCATTGCCATTTTCTGATTGTGTTAGGCCCATTGCCTAATTGCCTTTGCACTTGAATTGTTATGTATGCATTTCTGCCATTTTCTGATTGTTTTAGGCCCATTGCCTAGTTGCCTTTGCATTTGAATTGTAATGTATGCATTTCCATTGCCATTTCTGTTCGCTTTAGGCCCATTGCCTAATTGCCTTTGCATTTGGATTGTCATGTATGCATTTCCATTGCCATTTTCTGTTTGTTTTAGGCCCATTGCCTACTTGCTTTGCCATTTGAATTTTATATAATATGTGTACATTATCACTGATTTTTGCTGTTCCTTATGTGTATTATACACGAGTGCATTAGAATTGCTAGGCCCATTGCCTAATTTGAACTGTTGTATGACTATACGTTTATTATTGATTATGTTTATTACCCCGGGGTAACATTGCTGTGTTGTATATTGTGCGTACTCTGTTCGAGTCGTTGCAGAGCGCTAGCAGCGAGCCTAACAGTCTCTCGGAGTAAGTCACTCCCCACCCCGAGTTCAGCTCTATCCAATTGACCGACGTTTCATCGCTCCTTATTTTGGGGCGTGGAGGATGTCGGAAATTTCGACCTGATCAATCGAAGTTCCCGCCATTTGACTCCGCCTACGACTACGTCAAATTGGAGGGAGAGGAGAGAACTCGTGGGCGAATGAATGTAGTTCAAGACGGGAATGTTTAGAACCAAAAAGAGAAACCGCCTGATAGGGGAGGCGCTGAGACTAAAGAAATCAACCACTTGTAATTTAATAGAAAGAAAAATAACGTCATTCCATTGTAACATGATAAAAAAATCCAATCTAGAAATTTAGGTTCAGGAAAAATAGCGCCAAAAAAGGTGACGTCGGAGGTTGCAAGGCTTGCTCTGTCTCTTTGATCCGACATCCCCAACCACAGTAAGTCCTATCTAATTGTTCTCTCTCCCCACCCCTAGTGTACCCAGGTCGGTTTCCATGTAGGTCTTGATAGAGTTATTGTAAAGTTTGTATCTGTTAATATTTTGTCGATCCTTGTGCCAGGGGATCAGTGTTATTGTATAAAGTAAGTCTAAAGGTCTCGGTAAGAGGTTTATCGAGATAACTTTATAAATTTTCAATTAATTTTGCTAAAATCTTGAGTCCGATGCGGACATAGTTTTTTTGGTCACGCACATGTTCTTTTATGTAAAGTAAGGGTTAATTTTTCATGTTTCTCGTATTAGATTATTATTTTTGTAATAAAATTTGTTAAAATATAGCCATATTCTATTTACTTCCCCGATGGTTTTGTGAAGTGAGTCCTTCAGACATTGTGATCAGCCCAGTACATCGGGCTATTGAGTATAAACCGGTGAAATTTTGTCACATATATAAAAAAGTATATCTAAAATTAGCCCCAAAACATGAAAGAATAAAAGAGGTTTTGATACATAACTGTACAGAAAGTTCACAGACAAGGACCGAGGGTAGACCACCCTCTACTATTAAACTCCTCCAAGTGGGCGTGGCTCACACGCATTCACCTTTGCCTAAAACGCCTGTGGGCGACAGGATGGGAGGGTTGGGGGATAGTCATATAGCTAGGTGGATGAGAGGACTTAGTGGATGGGTGGATATACCAGAAGGGGGAAAGTAATTGATTATAAAGGTTGGATATAACAGATATAGAAAATAATTTGATAATGATGATATAATTAATGACATAATTCACAGGTCTATAGATGTCAAGTGAAAATCGGTGTGAGTAGAACATATCTCTGGCTAGTGAACGGTAAGTCTAAAATTAGGAAAACTATACGTAATGTAATATAAATTTCTTTTGCATAAATATTGTAACATTATCCTCATTACACATATGTATATATATATATATATATATATATATATATATATATATATATATATATATATATATATATATATATATATATATATATATATATATATATATATATATATATAGATATATGTATATATATATATTTATTTTCATATATATATATATATATATATATATATATATATATATATATATATATATATATATATATATATCTATATCTATACATATATATATATATATATATATATATATATATATATATATATATATATATATATATATATCTATATATATAT
>NC_090758.1:30332509-30334038 GCF_036898095.1 Palaemon carinicauda | reverse complement strand
AATTTTACCTCAAGATTTAAATAATTCCGGAAATAATTTTGGAATCACTCTAATTTATATAAAAATAGAGAAAGGAAGACAAAACAGAGGGGAAGAAGTCAGAGTAACGTTGAAGAACTAATTCAAGCCTCTGATCTGTGCGCATGTGGTATAATTAGTGGAATCCGTTTCAAACCAGGTTGCCCTCTCGTGATAAAAATAATAATAATAATAATAATAATAATAATAATAATAATAATAATAATAATAATAATTTCACAGAACTATTCTCGTGGCTAGATCGTCAGTCTTAATTTCCCAAGTGCTCTCTCTCTCTCTCTCTCTCACTCTCTCCTCTCTCTCTCTCCTCTCTCTCTCTCTCTCTCCTCTCTCTCCTCTCTCTCATGAACCGAGAGACAACGTTGATCCTCTGCGAGGGAAGATAGAGAAATGACACAGCGATACTTACTTACATTTTCCTTAGGTCCTTCATATGAAATTGGATATCCGGTAGTTAGTTGCATAGTTTGGGTCTCACATGAAGAAGAAGGTTGTAGAGAGAGAGAGAGAGAGAGAGAGAGAGAGAGAGAGAGAGAGAGAGAGAGAGAGAGAGAGAGAGAGCTTATATCTTTATACGACCCATTAGTTAGAAGGTAATATTTTCAGATCTTATTTCTTGCAGAGATTCGGAGATATTACCTTCCCCAATAATAGGTCGAAATTCTCTCTCTCTCTCTCTCTCTCTCTCTCTCTCTCTCTCCTCTCTCTCTCCTCCTCTCTCTCTCTCAAATCGTAAACAAGAAACATACGTGTAGCTGGGGACGGAGTTTAAATAGACACCTTCTCGTTACATTGAAGTATTGGCCCAGGACAATTATGTTATGATGGTTCCCCTCTCAGGTCTGGACATAAAATGGATTCTCTCAAAATGCGTAACCTGAACGTGATAGGTAAGGAGGGAGTTCTTTTACGTTTGGCAATGATTGCTTCTTTGTTTACCTTTATAAAGCCTTTTATATTTTTCATATTAGCTTATATTGCATAGAGTCGTGTAATCATGTTTAATCTATTTGTGGCGCATCATATAAGGTATTTTATGTAATCTTTATCATATAGGAAAACTTATATGGAAAATTAAGGATTATTCGTACGGCTGGCAATTATCGGTTTGCCCACAAATGTAATTTCATTTTGATTTCATCTTACTATGAGAGCATCTATGCAATTTTCTTATATCTATTTTCATCCAGGAGATATTAAAAATTTTTCCGGAATACAAATATAATATTAATATCCTTTTTAAAAATATTGAGAGTTTTTTTTAATTAATTATTTTCTTTTTGCTATAAATATATTCATTAAAATAAGTCACTTATACAGATGTAAATAATTCAAACTGCAATTTCAACTA
Source organism: Palaemon carinicauda (assembly GCF_036898095.1). NCBI lineage: Eukaryota > Metazoa > Arthropoda > Malacostraca > Decapoda > Palaemonidae > Palaemon > Palaemon carinicauda. Next base: position 30,332,648 of record NC_090758.1, on the reverse strand, counting down.
AACATCATTCACGAAAATGAACTTATTTCAATCACCAGTGTTACTATTGCATTGTTAACTGGGTCCAAAGATAATATTTTTTAATTCATTTACTAGAGTTACACTAATTAGCATAACAAAATTAGGTTGAATATTGATA
>NC_090758.1:30312509-30322509 GCF_036898095.1 Palaemon carinicauda | reverse complement strand
AAACAGCAACAACAAAAACAACAACAACGACAACAACAAATACAATAATAATAATAATAATATTAATAATAATAATAATAATAATAATGAATTTATAGTCTCTGTTCCTAAAATTGGCGATCTTTTCCTCTTGAGCATATCGCAAAAATTATTACCAATGATTATTTCTGCCACTTCAAATGTGGTGACCTAAAGCATGCAAGTTAATATTTAATTCAATTATTAATAATATTAAAAGTTAGAGTATAAGGTATATTATTATTATTATTATTATTATTATTATTATTATTATTATTATTATTATTATTATTATTATTATTATTATTATCAAATACTTCACAAACAGTAAAAAACCAGTTACAATGTTATATTGTATTCCCATGAAATAAAAATCGTTCCCAAAAAAGAAAAACGAAAAAAAAGATATCAAGAACATTTGCATATCTGAAAATTATGAATGTTATTAAAGTGGACCAAATTTATCCTTGCCCATTTGCAAACATTATTCCAACGAAATTCATTTATGAATATATGCAAAATTATTCATAAAATGACGAGTCTAAAAGAATAATACGGATTAAGATTTTTCAGTCAATTGGTTTTCAAATCAGTTAATCATATTTGGTCATATCATTATTTGTTTATTGAAAGTGAGACTCACCTATTTCCATGACTGTCTGTTTGAATTGATGTTTGGCCCACTGCCAATAATAATCACTAAGATATAGTTCTCTCTCTCTCTCTCTCTCTCTCTCTCTCTCTCTCTCTCTCTCTCTCTCTCTCTCTCTCTCTCAGTACAGAAGAACAAGTCATGCATCCCAAACTAGATTCAGACGTTGTGCTAATGGTCGCAGAGACTGATAACTTCATCAAAGTTCTCTGCCAAATTAGTTTGATTCGTTGTAATCTGTCGCTTCTCCAAAACCTCATATTAACCTGCTTGCTTCATTGTGCATTTGTGTATTCCAGAATGCATTATAATGTATTGTTACTTAAGTGCATACTGCTTTGCAAGCCTCCATGAAAGTATATGTTTACTTGTTGCACAATTACCCGCTCATGAATTAGCATTGGTTTACTCATATATGTATTTATTTTTCCATTATTTATATGCAAGAGTGTTGACCTATCATATTAAATGGGTGATCTTTTTATTTGTTTGAAAGTTTACATAAACTACACTTTTAGTATGATCTTGCAATTAGGCATGGAAAAAAGTGTGAACATATGCATGTGTATAATTTATAGTTTAAGAATGCATGTATATATTTTGACAATATATATATATATATATATATATATATATATATATATATATATATATATATATGTATATATATGTACAATATATATATATATATATATATATATATATATATATATATATATATATATATATATATATATATATATATATATATATATATATATATATATATATATATATATATTTTTGGGCTCAAGCCATGTCGTCCTGATGGAAGTTCCTATAGGGTAGCTTCCTAGGGTATATTACAACTACGGCGATATTCCCAGAGAATTTACCTTAAGGTACCAGAATTCTAACTCCTGGAGCGAGTATCCCTCGTGAAAGGGATATCGCGACATATCAGAGGACGTATTCTAGACACGTCACATGGCAATCTACTACCTGAATAGAGATTCGTCTCGTAGGAGGGAGATTGACGAGATACGAATTCGGGAAAGAAAAAGGGGGGAGCCGCTCCCAAGGCTTCCCAATCCCCCGATTCGTATGCGTGCCTGGCGCCAATCCTGGCGCCATCTGTATTCCTTTTTGCGTAGCTTAACAACTCGGTGTTTTTTCCTGTTTTTCTCGCAAATCTTGGATTTATTCAGCTTTTCATGGCTTCTCCGTCTTCGTTGGCCTCGGATAAGTTGAGTATAGTGTCTGTTATGTATAAATGTAGGCTCTTGGTAAAATTTTGAGTGATTAATAGGATTAATCTTTGATACAAGAGCCGTAGCCTACCAGAGGTGTCCTGGACACTGTCACTCGCTAGGTATAAATTAGTTAGTCAGAGTGACATTCCTGGTTGTTTTGCTTAATAAATTTTAGCTATTTAGCGTTACATAGGATTTCCTTTCGTGCTTAGTATTATTTGGCGAAGTATTCGCCATTCTGGCCTACGCTAGGCCATGTAGCCTAGTCGTTTGGTCCTAGTACTTAATGCATGATTTTGGTTTTTCCGAGTGTAATTAAAAGTTTATTAAAGCTTTAGGCTATTTTTTATACATTTTAGACTGTGTGGAATATTTCCAAGATTGTATACGTGAGAGTTTCGGTGAATTAGGTAATCGATTCTCTTGGTGCCTAGGTTAATTGCTTATGGAGCCTTAGTATACTTTATTATTCTCCCCGGTTGCTTTCTTTTCTTCGGAGAAGGTATGCAATCCCTTTCCCTCTGTTTAAGCCTTGGGCTTATCCCTAAGTGGTTTTTTCCGAATTTATTTTCGATAAAACTATACTAGGGTGTTACTGTACCTTCCTGTTCCAGCAGAGTCTGGTTCAAAGAGGGACAGAACAACAGAGTTTTTTAGTCTGGTCCGTGTTGTCTGGCTTGGGGCAGAGTTCCCCTCGCTGACCTAACACTTTTAAAGGGAGCTTAGCTCCCTTAGGTCACTATCGAAGGTTTCTGTAGTATGATTCCTCCCTTTGTGATCGACCAGACTAAAGTCCTGTTGCTGTTCTTGGGGAGGATAAAATCTTCCCTTGGGAATAGCAACGCCTTCCTTGCTTTGGTGCTTTGGAAGCTGGCAAGTATTGCTGGCCCTTTCCCTTAGATCTCCCTTAGGCTAAGACAGAGTTCTTGGCTGCGGGTGATCTGTCACTAAAGCAAGGTTGGCAGGACCCTTTTGTCCCTTCCCCCTCTATCTCCGTAATGGCCTTGCCATTACTGTACTGTACCCTGCCGGCCGGCAGAGCTGGCCGGCAGGGGTATTACTGTACTGTACGTCATTCTACTTCTGGACCTAGTATAGGTTGGGATGTGGAATTGACTAAGGCCATTGCCGGCCGGCTAAGATGCTGGCCGGCAAGGGTCTTATGTTTTCGAGTGCTGCCCGGACCTCTCTTGGTCCCTCATCCATGCCTGCCGACAGAGCCGGACGGCATTGGTCAAGGAAGCCTGAATTAAGTTTCTCCCCTTCCTTATATGCACTCTTTCGGTTGCCGGGCTTGGGGGGTTGTGTACACTCTTATCCCGGCATCCATTCTATTTTCTTCTAGTGCTGTACCTGTCCCGGCAGCCGGCCTATGAGGCCGGCTGCCGGCCTGTGAGGCCGGCAGCCGGGCAGGGGTAGTCTTCTGGTTCTTTTGCTGCCGGCTGGCATCGGTCTTGGACCTTTGCCGGCCGGCTTATGTCAGTCCTTGTCTGCCGGCCACCAAGAGTGTGGCCGGCAGCTAGGTACTACCTTGTGTAGTTACTGGCCGGCAGTCATTGCCGGCCAACACTGGCTGTTGCTGGCCGGCAGCTACTGCCGCCGGCACAGGCATTTGAACCAGAAGGCTGCCGCCCTATAGCTGTTAAGTAGTATACTTTAAAGCTAATTGTGGTGTGTGCCGGCCGGCAAAGGCAGGCCGGCACACATCCTCCTATACTGTACTAGTATTCTTCTGTATAGCATATACAGTAAGAAGAAAACTATAGTAAAAGTTTAGGTACAGCACTGTATCTTCTAACACTATTGTGTTTTCTTGCACAGCCCTTTGCTGTTGCCCTCAGACAGGAAGCAGAGTCTTCCCCGTCTATTATCCAGGATTTTAAAATCATTGCCTAGGTGTGAGCTCCACCTGTTTCCTCTGGAAACCTTGCATTGGTTACTCTAGTAGAGATAAACCAATTTTGATTTTATTATCTGGAAAGCTGCAACAATGGGTTGTGAGGGAAACACAAGTGTGTGTCTTTCCTTTATGAATTGTTATGCTATACTATGCATATCCAGTGATACATAGTTCACTTGATACTCATGGAAATATTTTCTCTTTACAGGAGGACCCTCCGAAGTGCGGAAATGTTTTCTGCAATGTCCGTAGCAGGAACCTCTGCGGACATGAGTGTTGTAGGAGACACGCAGCATGCGCTGTCTCCAAGGATGATCTCCAGTATTGGGACCCTCAGGTATGTACTGTGTGCACTAACCTGATTAATGAGACATTTAAATAGCTAGGAAGAAGCTTCGTACCTGGGTAAGGGGCTTCCAAAAGTACACTTCTGGCCCTTATCTTCCAAGTGAGAAGATGAGGGCGTATCTTTTCCCTAAGGCATCAGCTGAGGCAGTGATTCCCCAGCCTCAAGAGGAGATCCCCTAAGTTCAGATCCAGGTGGATGCTGAAGTCGCGGTCGCGATGCAAGACATCCAGCTAAATGACAGGATATCTGATGTGGACGGGTGTCAGGAGGAAGACCTCCTTGCAGAAGCCCAGGATGAAGTTCAAGTCCCTCTACATCGGCCGGTCTCCCAGTAGAGCTGGGACAGGCCCTCTCTTCTATTGTTGGAATGATCCAACAAATGCAGAAGGAGAATCAGGAGAAGGCGGCTGCAATGGAACTGCGAATGCAGTGCCTTGCAGAATCACATGGGCCCCAGAAAAGCTCAATGTGAAAGACCTTCCTTTGTGCTCGGATGCTAACCCATGGAGGTATGCTGAGCACATGTCGATGACGACTGGAAAGATCGTCATCTCGGATATGCTGGGCTCAGTTCCCCTGGAGGGTGGAATTCTGGCCCAGCAAGGCACCATATCCGGACTGTTATGTCCGGCTGAGGAAGGAACCAGCTTCAAAGGAGGAGGCAGAGCCGAAGGAGGTCATAGTGATGACCATGCTAAGGCTCAAGCTCTACTTTCATCTTCGATGAAAGAGAGGGGCTTCTCTAACTCAAAGGTAGCTGCATTGAATAGGAAGCTCCCTTCCTTTGTGTCCTCGCCTACTAGAGCCTTCCCCCTTTTTACAGAAAGGGTTTCTGGCTGTACTAAAAGCAATCGAGGCCGGCAAGTCTTGCCCCTCCCTAGAGGAGTGTAAACCCTTGTCGCTGGCCCTGCCTATGGACCACAAAGATTGGAAGGACGTCCATCTTACGTTCTAAGTGGAAAGTTGGAGGCTGATATTGCCGGACGTCAGTTCGGCAAGGACCCCCCTAAGCTGTCTGACTTTCTTTTGCGAAGTGAGCTCGATACAAAAGAAAGACTGACTGCCTCAATGTCTCTTCAGACTACTCTCGAGACGATGGCAAGTGACCCCAAGGTCCATGAAATGTTCATGGTAGTGGCCAAGCCTCATCTGGCCACAGTGACGAAGGACCTTTATGGCTTCGTCAAGGCAAGGAGAGCTTGTAGGGAGTTCGTGTTTACCTCGGCTACAGTGAGGCACGAGCTAAAGAAACTAATCTCCTCCAACATTTGGGGAAAAGACCTTTTTTCCCTACCGACTTGGTCAAAGAAGTTTTTGATAAAGCCACCTTGGAGAATAGAAACCTTCTCCAGAAGTGGGACCTGGCTATCAAAAGAAAGTCTTCCCCGGATGAGGGTCCTCAACCAAAGAGGAAGACTATGAGGACTAGGCTACCGTCTCGGCCAGCCAAGCCTCTTAGACAGCAACAGCAACTGCAATTGCCATTGCCCCCAGTGCCCCAGATCGTGGCACAAACCCCGACCACCTTTCAGTGGGTACCCCAGGCCGTGTCGACACAGTCCACGGCATTCACCCCAGCGTTCGAAGGGCAGTCTACTTCCTTCCGAGCAAAGCCTAGAGGAGCAGCCAGAGGCTCGTCTAGACGCCCCTCAAGGGGAAGGGGATTCAGGGGTGGTCGTGGTCAGGAAGGCAAGACCTCAGGACGGCAGTCCAAGTGAGGTGATACCGGTAGGAGGGAGACTTCTGAAATTTCGGGATCGGTGGACCTTCGATCCCTGGGCCCACAGCCTACTCAAGAATGGATTGGGCGGGAGCTGGTACAGCACTCCACCCCCGTACCTTCGGTTTTTTCCAACACTCCACCCCCGTTATGGAGGAGTACGTTCAAGAACGGTTGGAGAAAAAGGGTGAAGCCCATCAATTTCTAAGGGAGGCTGTTTTGTGTTCCCAAGAAAGACTCGGAAAAGCTCAGAGTCATTCTGGACTTGTCGCCACTTAACAAGTTCATAGTGAATTGCAAATTCAAAATGCTAACACTACAACACATAAGGACCTTACTGCCCAAGAGGGCATATTCCGTCTCTATAGACTTGTCAGATGCCTACTGGCACATTCCAATTAGCCATCGACTCTCCCCCTACCTAGGGTTCAGGCTACAGCGAAGACTACACGCCTTCGGAGCCATGCCATTCGGGCTAAACATAGCCCCAAGGATTTTTACGAAGCTTGCGAGCGTAGCTCTCAAACAATTTCGCCTAAAGGGAATTCAGGTAGTAGCCTACCTGGACGACTGGTTGGTGTGGGCAGCATCCGAGACAGTATGCTTGCAAGCTTCCAGTCAGTGATCCAGTTCCTAGAGTACCTAGGCTTCAAGATCAACAGAAAAAGTCTCGACTTTCTCCATCTCAAAAGTTCCAGTGGCTAAGATCCACTGGGACCTTTTGTCACACCGTTTCTCCACCCCAGCGAAGAAAAGGAAGGAGATAGCGGGTTCTGTCAAGAGACTTCAAGATTCCGAAAGGATATCAAGACACGAGCAGGAGAGAGTACTGCGCTCTCTCCAGTTTGCTTCGGTGACAGACCCAGTGCTAAGAGCACAGCTAAAGGATGCAATCGGAGTTTGGAGAAGTTATGCATCAAACGCGTGAAGAGATCTGAGAAGACCAGCCGCTTCGGCTAAGTACTCTTCTCAGGCCTTGGTCCCAAGCCAGACATCTAAAGAAGTCAGGTTCTTCTTCAGCCACCTCCCCCGTCGGTGACGATTCACTCAGACGCCTCAAAGGAGGGATGGGGAGGTCACTCTCATCGGAAAAAAGTCCAGGGGACTTGGTCCAGGCTATTCAAGACCTTTCTCATAAAACTTTCTAGAAGCTAGGGCAGTGCTCCTTACCTTAAAGAAAGTCTCCCCGCGTCATTCGTTCCACAGAAAGTGGTAATAGACAGCGAGGTAGTTGTAAGATACTTGAATCGACAAGGATCGAGGTCACCACCTCTCAACCAGGTGATGTTGGCCGTCTTCCGATTGGCGGAAAAGAAGAAGTGGTACCTGTCGGCAGTTCACCTTCAAGGAGTCCGCAATGTGACAGCGGACGCTCTATCCAGGTTCACACCGATAGAGTCGGAATGGTCCTTAGACGCAGGATCATTCTCCTTCATTCTGAATCAGTCCCAGAACTGCAGATAGACCTCTTTGCGACGAAAGACAACAAGAAGTTGCCCCTGTACGTGCCCCGTACGAGGACCCCTTAGCGGAAGCAGTGGACGCGATGTCCCTCGACTGGAACAGATGGTCCAAGATTTATCTGTTCCCTCCTCACAACCTTCTGTTGAGGGTCCTCAACAAACTGAGATCCTTCAAAGGGTAGCGGCAATAGTGGCCCACAAGTGGCCGAACAGCGTGTGGTTCCTCCTGGCATTGGAACTGTAGCTGAAGTTTGTACTACTACCAGATCCAGTTCTGACCCAGCGAGTCCAGAAGTCAACTGTCTGCGCTTCATTACAGAAAACCCGGACCCTGCAGTTCATGATTTTCTCTCCCTAGCGGTGAGAAAGCGTTTCGGGATTTCGAAAGCCAGTATAGACTTCCTTGAGGAATATAAATGCAAATCTACTAGAAGGCAATATGAGTCATCTTGGAGAAAATGGGTGGCCTTTTGTCAAGGCGAAGATTCCGCAGGAGATCTTGACAGACTTCTGCTTATCTTTTTTCCCCACCTCCATGGTCAAGGGTTGGCAGCGAACACGATTTCAGCGTGTAAGTCTGCTTTGACAAGACCCATTCTATATGCCTTCCAGGTCGACCTAGGTAACGAGATCTTTAATAAAGTCCCGAAAGCCTGTGCTAGGCTCAGACCTTCAGCACCTCCAAAGCCCATTTCATGGTCTTTAGACAAGTTCTTCATTTCGCTTCTCTGTTGAGCAATGAAGAATGTGCGTTAAAGGATTTGACACAAAAAGTTATTTTCCTAATTTGCACTCGCATCCGGGGCCAGGGTTAGTGAAATTGTAGCCTCTCGAGAGAGGCAGGTCGTGTTCAGTTCCTGGATGGGGAAGAACTGAACCTGTTTCCGGATCCTACGTTTCTCGCCAAGAATGAGTTACCCACCAACAGGTGGGGTCCCTGGAGAATCTGCCCTCTGAAAGAAGATGCATCTCTATGTCCAGTAGAATGCCTAAAGGTCTATCTTCATAGAACTTCAGACTTCAAGGGTGGTCAACTATTCAGGGGAGAAACATCAGGCTCAAATTTATCTCTGAATCAACTCAGAGCAAAAATCACATATTTTATTCGCAGAGCGGATCCTGACAATACACCCGCAGGTCACGATCCGAGGAAAGTTGCCTCATTCTTAAATTTCTTTAATTGCATGGATTTTGAACATCTCCGTTCATACACTGGCTGGAAGTCTTCCAGAGTGTTCTTTCGCCACTATGCGAAGCAAGTAGAGGAACTAAAAGAGATCTGTGGTAGCAGTGGGTCGCGGTGTTAACCCTACTGTTTAACTCTGCGAGGAACAGTTGTCTTAATTGGGACGATTAATTCCAGGGTGAGTGTGTAGTTACATACTGTACTACAAACTAAGTGAGGGCACTGTGTTGCCCATCCAGACTGTTCCATTTCCGAAGGTGAACCTAGCATAAGTGCAGACATGTGTGCCGAGCGTTTCTAACGCTAATGTCATTGATTTGTAATACAGGCTTTTATGACTTTGATACCTCGGTATCTTAAAAGTGGCATCTAATGTTTTTCTTTCAGACAAACAAGCCCTGTTTACTATCATACTTATGCTTAAAGTTTTGGGTTATCCTCTTCTTATATATATATGTATAATTGTGGTTAACCTGTCTGTTTATTGTCTGTCAATAAGCTTGTTCTTGAGAACCTTGCGTCTCCTTCACCTGTGTCAATTTATTGGTATAATTGAGCATTCATTCTATGTACCTTATCTGGGATAATTCTAATAGAATTGTTCCTTTATGCAAGCTATGTTGCATTGGTTTTCCTCCTATGCGGATATAAAACCTTTGGCCAATACAAGTATTGTGCGGAAAACTGGTCGATATTTCATATTGACGCAGTGGTCCTTTACAAACTATGCTTTACTTAATATAGGGCGAGACCACTATATTAGCTTGCCTGATATTCATACATAGATATATGTACTCTTCAAGACTTTCCAGAGTCTAGTAGGACTCTTCCCTGTAGGGGGCAGGAAGCTCTAACATAGTTTATAGTTAGTTGAAAAGATGTATAACGGTAACATCTTAGGTCTCTAGGTCTAGTCGACCGGGAATAAATATCTCCGGGGAGTACGGCACGTTCTGAGAATCCACAGATACAGTAATGCTCTGGTACACTTCCATCAGGACGACATGGCTTGAGCCCAAAAAACGGATTTTGAGCGAAGCGAAAAATCTATTTTTGGGTGAGATAGCCATGTCGTCCTGATGGACCCGCCCTTGCCTTTCTAAGAAAGGGCTGTAGGACCCCTCCCTACATACAGTATCTGTAGCACCTCGTGTACGCTACAAGGAATACAGATGGCGCCAGGATTGGCGCCAGGCACGCATACGAATCGGGGGATTGGGAAGCCTTGGGAGCGGCTCCCCCCTTTTTCTTTCCCGAATTCGTATCTCGTCAATCTCCCTCCTACGAGACGAATCTCTATTCAGGTAGTAGATTGCCATGTGACGTGTCTAGAATACGTCCTCTGATATGTCGCGATATCCCTTTCACGAGGGATACTCGCTCCAGGAGTTAGAATTCTGGTACCTTAAGGTAAATTCTCTGGGAATATCGCCGTAGTTGTAATATACCCTAGGAAGCTACCCTATAGGAACTTCCATCA
>NC_090758.1:30281763-30299509 GCF_036898095.1 Palaemon carinicauda | reverse complement strand
AGTATAGATATTATATATATATATATATATATATATATATATATATATATATATATATATATATATATATACAAAACTAAATCCTACAATCTTTGATGGCTTTTAATAAATGTAAGTTGGATTATGGGAATATTGCTTCTTGAATAAATGAAAAATGAGGAAATAATTAGAATGGCAGGCGTAGTTAAGATTATATTGGTGATTAGAGTGTCACGACTGAGATGGTGTGGACATGTGTTGAGGATGGATCGTGGGGATGGGGGGGGGAGTGAGGGGGACTTAGAAGTAACCTGTTAGGGGGAGAAGATCAAGAGGGTTCAGAGAATTAGTAGTAGAGATAAGGTGAATGATGATATGGAGAGAAGAGTTTTGTTGAAAGAGGGAAAGAAGTCCTTTTTTTGTTCAATAACCATATTATCTACCTATATATACAAACAATCAATATTAAAAGCATTATTTTGTAATAAATAAACATAATAAAACAAACAAGGAATACTTTGCCTATTCGAAAAATTCCAAAAGATTTATAAACAATCTTTAAAAGCATTTAGAAAGGAGTCATTCACATGTATGCTCTCTGATATTATGAAATCCCTTATACACGTGTTATGTATAAAATATACATACATTTTGCAATCAGGAGGCATTACCAAACGTATAATTACTCAATCTAAATCTGTCCCTCGGTTAATGGGTAGAGGGATTAGTCATACCTTGTTGAGATGGAGTTAAGTGTACTTGAATGTGCGTATCTACATAAATATATAACCATCACTTTTGACGTGTCTTGTAAGCTAGTTTATATCAACCATAGTATATATTCATACCTTATTACATTGATATTAACATTGCAGACCTATTTACTCAATAATGAATATTTCATATAATCATTAAATGTAACCTATATAAAAAATATAAATGCAAATCTACTACATAATCGTACAGAACCAGCAAATGACTGTAAGCTGTACAGGTCCTCCGTACGCAGCGCTTCCAGCAATTACAAGCCGTATGTTGATGTCCTCTGAATAATAGATTTTTCATCAACAAAAGTGTGAGGAAGCCAAGTGCCTTCCTCCCCACCAGCTTCCCCAATTCCTCCCAACCTGCTTCCCCAATTCCTCCCCACCTGCTTCCCCAACTGAAAAAGAGGACCCATGAATAAGTGAAACGGGGTTCTTTTGGATAAACCACAGATAAAACTCGCTTTTCGTGTCTTTTCATTTTTTTTTCAGTTAGAGTTGTCGGAAAAATAAAGATATTGCGTAGTTTTTTTTTTTTTTTTTTTTTTTTTGGGGGGGGGGGGGCAGGGGGCTTAGGACTATAACTATATTACAAGTGGAAAAGTGATATTGTATTTTATTGTATATAACTAATATATTTTTTATAACAAAATATGGATATTATATACGGTGTTTATGCCGGTCAGAAAAAAAAATAAAAGTAGAAAAGTGAAAGTGTATATTATTATTTATAAATAATTTTAATTTCAACGGAAATAAGGATTTTATGTAGATTTTTTATCGGGTCGAGGTAGGGATAAACATACAAATATTACAAGTGCAAAAGTGATATTTTATTTGATTGTACATAATTTTTTAAGAAAATGAAATAAATGGATATTATATATGTTTCTGGGGGTAAAAAAAATTATAAGTATACAAATTAATATTATATGTTATTGATTTTAATCAATTTTAATTTGGAATAAAATGCGGATATTGCGTTTTTTCTTTTTGGGGGATGGCAAAAAATATGGTAAGTGAAAAAGGGATATTGTATATTATTTTATATGATTAAATCTATCGCTAAGCAAGATAAGATACGATTTCATTTGAGCTTTATCCCATTTAGGCTAATGGGAATAGCAAACGAAATTGATCCTGTCTTTCATTATCCATTAAAAAAAGCTTTTGTATTACTTGGCCTAAATAAGAGGAGAAAAATAGTTGGGATGAAAAAATGAATCTTTTGATTACGAACTATTCCTTTTCAGTAAGAGGAATAAATCATTCTCCAAAAAATGGTGTTATGGAAGGAATAAGAAAAAAATTTATGTTTACGAAGGTGATCAAACATTTCATCTCTCTCTCTCTCTCTCTCTCTCTCTCTCTCTCTCTCTCTCTCTCTCTCTCTCTCTCTCTCTCTCTCTCTCTCTCCTCTCTCTCTCTTTCATTAAGTTGATTATGTAACTAATACTATTAACATTAACTATGTTAAAAATACATTAAACGCTCAAATTAAAGGCCGCTCATGAATGACAGAGTCAAGGGACAGTAACTATGCCATAGACACTGACCACGTGTACCTATAATCAAATCCCAAACCTCCAATCTACCCATGGTAGAACTAGGGAGAACCAGGCAATGGCTGCTGATCACTACGCAGGAAGACATAGGTGCTACCCAATACCCCTAGTCTTTAGCTCAGAAGGATAGTGTGGTTGCAAACACTACAAGAAACTATCAAGTTTAAGCGGGACTCGAACCCAAGTCAGGCAATCACTAGGCAAGAACTTTTTACAATAGGTTGCTGCAATTATTAATAAATAATAAATGATAATTAATAATTAATAGATGATAGAAAATATATGATAAATAGTAAATTATATATAATGAATAGTAAATAATAAACAATGAACAATAAGTAATAAATAATGAATAATAAATAATAGAAAATAAATAATAAAAAATTAAAAATGAAAAATAAAAAATATAAATAAAAAATATATAATGAATAATAAATAGAAAATAATAATAAATAATGATAAATAATAATAAATGATAAATAGAAATAAATAAATAAAAAATAATTATTAATAAATAATAAATAATAAATAATAAATAATAAATAATAAATAATGAATAAAAGAAAATAAAAAAACATGAAAATGATAAATAATAATTAATACATTGAATGATAAATAATAAATAATAGAAAATGAATAATAAATTATGAATAATAATAATAAATGATATATATTGAATAATAAATTATATAAAATGAATAATAAATAATTACTAATAAATCTTGAATAATTACTAATATTATATAGAAAATATCATACTTCAAAAACCAGGAATTTCTACACAAGCTGAAACTCGTCTTTTAAGATTATCCGCCAACAAATGACACAGACAAATATCCTGTTATCTGTGTCCGAAGAAAGAGTCCCTTACTCTCCTTGCAGTTGTGGTAAAGGAAAGAAAATAAAAAGCTTCCACAAAAAACTTTTAAAACTTGCGAGATTATCCGCAAGATTGCGCAACTTGCGCAAGACGTTGAGAACTTGTCTTGCTCCGATCTTAAGATGGGTTCAAGTATCTTCTAAGAACACACACCAGTTTCCAAAGGTTTCTCTCTCTCTCTCTCTCTCTCTCTCTCTCTCTCTCTCTCTCTCTCTCTCTCTCTCTCTCTCTCTCTCTCTCTGATAATGATCACATTTCATCTAAAGGATATTCTTTCTTTTTCTCGATCTCTCTTTTCTCCTTAGTAAAATCTCTCTCTCTCTCTCTCTCTCTCTCTCTCTCTCTCTCTCTCCTCTCTCTCTCTCTCTCTCTCTCTCTCTCTCTCTCTCTCTCTCTCTCTGTTACTAAGAAGATTATCCCTAATTCTTCATTTCTTTTGAAGGCTTCCCCAGAGTTTCATGAGGAGGAATTACTTTCTAAGAACATCAAATTATTACTGTAATGGTCAGAAAATTGCGGTAAAATGGTCAGTGGTGACATGAAATGGATATAATATTTTTGGGAGTATAGAATCAGTTTAGATATTATTAGTAAATAACACACACATATGCAAATATATATATATATATATATATATATATATATATATATATATATATATATATATATATATATATATATATATATATATATATATATATATATATATATATATATATATATATATATATATATGTATATATATATGCATATTTGTTTGTCATTAATTTAGCTCGATTTGGCTAACGGTATACATTCAGGAGATGTTATTCATGCAAAGAGAGTAGCATCATATGCATATGCATTGAGCTTATTTTCTAGATTCCTTACGAGTTCTAATATTAATATACTATGTTAAATACTATTTGATCTATATGGTCATCATTAAAATATGTTTTTTATAATTACAGTATATCGTAAATTCTTTCACAAAGTTTTTCTGAATTCCTCAACTTTTTACCACTATCATGTCAACCCCTTTTAAATAATTAGTCGAAATAACTTATACAGATTTGCGATTTAATATCTCATGATAAACCTATATGAAATGGCCTACCTTATATATGGAACTTAATTCTAAATTAATTAAATTTATATCAATACATTTATTTGAAAAATGTTATTAACGGTTATTGCAGAAAGGATTGCCCCTACAATGATGATTTATATAATATTAAGAAGATTCTCCTTCTCACAAAGTACGTTAGATTTTCTTAAAGCTAGATGGTATTACAATTTGATTGCCTCATATAGTCACCTATACTGCTATAAAATATTTTGTAGTCCAGAAAAGATTGTTTTTAACATTATATGGAGATTCAAGATATTGGTTTTACCACAACAGAGCTTAACAACTTTAAGATCTTATTGTTTCTTTATTCCTTATCCATGGTCTTTCCTTCCTGATAAAGTGACTACCACTATGAGTTTTCAAGAATGAGACTTGAATAGTATTCATTTATTTTTATTGAATATTATATATTAATTTCTAGTTGACTTAATATGAAGTAAGGAAACAAACTCCTATTTCAAGCCCAATAAAAGCTATTCATTTTGCAGTCCATCCGAACTGGTCTGATACCTAAACCTTGCATTTAACCCTTGCAGTGGATTGATAACTATAAGAAATTGAGTGTTTGAAGTCAGAAAACGACAACTACCTCACTTAAAAAAACAAAAAGATGAAACTTTATACCCAGACTATTTTCGATAATTGAAAATGATCACTAACAATGAAAAAGGTTCTCTAAAATATGTACCCTATTCTCCCTCTCTCAAAATATGTTGAGAATACCAAGGGTAAATTTTCCTGTCCTTCCCACAACTTGTTCTTTTGTGTAATATTAGCACCGATGTTTTTCCTATTTCTGTTAATATATTTTTCAATTGGTTGTATATATACTGTATATATACTGTATATATATATATATATATATATATATATATATATATATATATATATATATATATATATATATATATATATATATATATATATATATATATATATATATATATATATATATATATATATATATATATATATATATATACATATATATATATATATATGTATATATATATATATATATATATATATATATATATATATATATATATATATATATATATATATATATATATATATATATATATATATATAACGAAATTTGGTCGAAGCGAAAAATCTATTTTTTGGGTGAGGTAGCCATGTTGTCCTGATGGAAGTTCCTAAAAGGTAGCTTCCTAGGGTATATTTGACTACAGTTATATTCCCAGAGAATTTTACCTTAGGGTATCCAGAATTCTAACTCCTGGAGCAAATATCCCTAAATAATCTCACAGGGATATCGCATAATATCAGAGTACGTATTCTTGACACGTCACATAGCTATCTTCACCCCGAACAGTATTAAGGCTACGAGGGGTTACAGTAACAAGAATCTGAAACGTGAATGAAAAGAGAGCCGCTCATAAGACATCTCTCCTATTCTGTTTCCAGTGTGTATCTGATGAAGGCGGTAGTGCCCTCTTTATTCCTTGTAGCGATATCAGAGGTGCTACAGATACTGTATTATAGGGAGGGGTCAATAAGCCCTTTTACAATAAAAGGAAGGGCGGGTCTATCAGGACGACATGGCTACCTCACCCAAAAATAGATTTTTCGCTTCGCTCAAATTCCGTTTTTTGGGCTCAGGCCATGTCGTCCTGATGGAAGTTTAACAGAGCATTACTGTATCTGTGGATTCTCAATCGGTGCCGTACTCTCAAGAAGGTAATATCCTTGTCCGTCTAGACCTAGAGACCTATGATGTTACCGTCAAACATCATTTCATCTAAGCAAGAACTATGTTAGTGCTTCCTGCCCCCTACAGGGAAGAGTTGTACTAGACTCCTAAAAAAGTCTCGAAGAGTACATAATAACTATGGATGACAAAATGACAGTCTTGTATAGTGGTGTTGCCCTATACATTATAAACCAAAGTTTGTATAAGAGTCACCAATGTCAGTATGAATTTGTGACACCTTCCCAAAAGTGACTACTCTTATTAACTATTGGATAACGAATGTATACGCATAGGAACAAATTTTGCATCTCTGCCACTATCCCATTAGGGTACCACGTCAACCCTTCCTAAGGAAGGGTTAAAGTGAGTGGACTTTTTCTAGAATCAGGGAACAATCTTAAAAGACATACCATGATAAAAATATCCATATTTTAATCTTAATGCTCAGTACATTTCTAATAAAATGAGTGTGGGCGAATAAGACGCAGGGTTCACTAAGAACTAGTTTATTAAAATTTAATAAACGTACATATCAGATCAACATTTATAAAATTTATAAAATGTGGATATTATGTGTTAAAGCATAAAGAAAAACAGCCAACAGAAAATATTGTTTCGTCTACCAGGAAACAGATTTGCCACTTAAGTTGAATTATTAATAATAATGATACTTTCTGTATACTGTTTATTTACACTAGCGTAAGAAACACTTGGCACAAGTGTCCGGATTATGCTATAGTTCACCAACGTCAATGGAACAGTTCATAAGGACACTTTCGTGGCCAATCGTTCAGTGTGTAGTAACATACAGTGACTACAAAAGCATCCTCTTAATTAATTGTCCCAAATTAATTATACTGTTCCTCGCAGATTTAAAACAGAAGGTTAAAGAATTCTACCTGCTGTTACCACAGACCTCTTAAGTTGCTCCACTTGCTTCGCATAGTGCATAAAGAACACCTTGGATGACTACCAGCCGGTGTACGAACAAGGATGTTCAAAGTCCATATAATTAAAAAAATTTTATGGAAGAGGCAACTTTCCTCGGATCTTGACTAACGGGTGTACTGTCTGGATCCGTTCTGCGAATAACACGGGTGATTTTTGCCCTTAGTTATAGATAACTTTGAACCCAGGGTTTCTCTTCCGAACAGGTGTCCTCCCCTAAAGTCTGAAATTTTATGAAGATAGACCTTTAGGCAATCCACTGGACATAGAGATGCATTTTCCTTCAGAGAGCAGATTCTCTAGGGACCCCACCTGTTGGTAGGTAGCTTGTTCCTGGTAAGAAACGTTGGGTCTGGAAATAGATTCAGTTCTCCCTCGAAGAACTGGACGTGGCCTTCCTCTCTAGAGAGAGCCACTATTTCACTAACTCCGGCCCCCAAAGCGAGTACAAGCAGAAATATGACTTTAAATTCAAAACCTTCTAAGCGCATTCCTCATTGTTCATTATTTATACACAATGAAGAATCTTATCTAATGACCATGCAAAGGGTCTTTGAAGGTGCTGAAGGGCTAAGACTAGCATGGGCCTTTGTAGCTCATTAAGAACGTCGTTAGAAAGGTCGACTTGTAAGGCATATGGTATCTGTCTTGTCAAGGCAGGCTTTAACAATAGAATTTTGTTGGCTGCTAAACCTTGCTCATGAAGGTGAATGAAGAATGATAAATAGAAATCTGTCGAGATTTCTTTTGGTTTCTTCGCCTTGACAAAGGATATCTGTTTCTTCCCTGAAGCCTCATAATGTCCTCTGGTTTCCTCCAAAAGTTTAAAGTGACTTTTAACACCGAATCTTTTTCTCATCGCTAAGGAGAGAAAATCATGGGATGTAGGCTCCGTGTTTTTTGTGATGAAGCGAAGACAGTCGACTTCTGTACCCGGTGAGACAGGGATGGATCCGGTAGCGGTATGAATTTTAGTCGTAGTTCCAATGCCAGAGGGAACCACATGCTATTTGGCCACTTGTGGGCCACTATTGCTGCTTTCCCTTTGAAGAATCTCAGTTTATCGAGGACTTTCAAAAGAAGGTTGTGCGGAGTGAACAGATTAATACTGGACTATCTGTTCCAGTCCAGGGACATAGCGTTTACTGCCTCTGCTAGCGGATCCTCGTATGGGGACATGTAACAATCTATTTTCTTGTTGTCTTTCGTTGCAAAGAGGTTTATCTACAGCTCCGGGACTTGACTCGAGATGAAGTGGAACGATCCTGCGTCAAGGGACCATTCTGACTCTATAGGTGTAAACCTGAATAGAGTGTCCGCTGTCACATTGCAGAACCCTTGAATGTGAACTGCTGACAGGTGCCATTTCTTCTTTTCCGTCAAACGGAATATGGCCAACATCACTTGGTTGATTTGAGGTGACCTCGACCCTTGTCGATTCAGGCATCTCACTATCACCTCACTGTCTAGAACCAGTCTTATGTGGGTCGAGTGGGGAGGAGATACTTTCTTTAGTGTCAGAAGTACCGTCATGGCTTCTAGAAAGTTGATGTGAAATGACTTGAAATGATTGGACCAAGCTCCTTGGACTCTCATCTGATTAGAGTGACCTCCCCAGCCTTCCTTTGACGCGTCTGTGTGGATAGTTACTGACGGGAGAGGAGGTTGAAGAATTATTGATTTCTTCAATTGCTTGGCATTGGACCACGGCTTGAGAAGCGTTTGCAGCCTAGTCGGTAGTGGTCTTATTAGATCTCTTCGTGCGTTTGATGCGTATTTTCTCCAGACTCCTGTTGCATCCTTTAGCCGTGCTCTTAGCACTGGATCTGTTATCAAAGCAAACTGTAGAGAGCCCAGCACTCTCTCCTGTTCGCGTCTTGATATCCATTTGGATTTCAATAGTTTCTTGACAGATCCGGCTATTTCTTTCCTCTTCTTACCAGGAATGGAAAGTCGATGTGACTCCAAATTCCAGTGGATTCCCAACCACTGAAATTTTTGAGCTGGAGAAAGTCGAGACTTTTTTATGTTGATCTTCAATCCCAGATGTTCCAGGAACTAGATCACTATCTTAGAAGCTTGCATGCATTCTGTCCTGGATGCTGCCCACACCAGCCAGTCGTCCAAGTAGGCTACTACTTGGACCCCCTTTAGGCGTAATTGATGGACTGCTGCGTTCGTGAGCTTCGTGAAAATCCTTGGGGCTATGTTTAGCCCAAAAGGCATGGCTCTAAAGGCGTAAAGTATTCTATGTAACTTGACGCCTAGGTAGGAGGAGAGGTGACGATTAATTGGAGCGTGCCAATAAGCGTTAGACAAGTCTTTAGTGACTGTATATGCCCTTTTGGGCAGCAGGGTCCTTATGTGTTGAAGTGTGAGCTTTCTGAACTTGCAGGTCACTATGAACTTGTCGAGTGGTGACAAGTCTAGAATGATTCTGAGTTTCTCTGAGTCCTTCTTTGGAACACAAAACAGCCTTCCTTGGAATTTTATGGACTTATCTTTCCGGATTACTCTTTTGTCTAAGAGCTCTCGGACATATTCTTCCAAAACGGGGGTTGAGTGTTGGGAGAATTGAGGGAATTGAGGTGGAGGACTGCTCCAGCTCCAGCCTAGTCAATCTTTTATTAGGTTGTTGGCATAGGGATCGAAGGTCCAGCGATCCCTAAATAGCTGTTGTGTCCCTCCTACTGGAAATATCTCACTTCCGCTGTTGTGGATCTGAGGCCTTGCCTCCTTGACCACGTCCTCCCCTAGATCCCCTTCCTCTTGAAGGGCATCTAGAAGAACCTCTGGCTGTTCCTCTAGCTTTCGAACGAAAGGAGAAGTCTGCCTTTTGAGGGCTGGGTTAAAAACTGGCGACTGTGTCGCTACTTGTTGAGGTACCATCTGGTACGTGGTAGGAGGTTGTGCCACTATCTGAGGCACCGCGGTCACAGGAAGTTGTTTTTGTTTTTGCTGTCAGTAGGGTTTAGCCGGCCGAGAGGATGGCCTAGGCCTTTTTGTCTTCTTCTTGGGTTGGGGACCCTCATCCGGAGAAGACTTTCTCATAAGATCTAAGCCCAACTTTTTGAGAAGGTTCCTATTCTCTGTGGCGGCCTTGTCTACTACCTCTTTAACCACTTCGTTAGGAAAGAGGTCTTTACCCCGGATATGAGAGTAGATCAGTTTCCTCGGTTCGTGCCTCATTGCACCCGAGGCGAACATGAACTCTCTACAGGCTCTCCTAGCTTTAATAAAATTATAGAGATCATTCATAACTGTGGCCAGATGGGTTTTGGCCACTACCATGAACCTGTCCTGGTTCTTGGGGTCACTTGCCATCGTTTCTAGTGTTGTTTGCAACAACATCGATGCCGCAAGTCTTTCTTTCGTCTCTTGCTCCCTACGCAAGAGAACCCACGACAGTTTTGGAAGTTCCTCACCAAACTGACGTTTAGCGATATCAGCTTCCAGCTTCCCGACTGAGAAGGTAAGATGTACGTCCTTCCAGTCTTCTTGGTCCAAGGGCAAGGTCAGAGATAACAGCTTGCACTCCTCCAAGGAGGGGCATGGTTTCCCTGCCTCCACCGCCTTTAAGGCTGCCTTATATCACTTTTCCCTGAAGGGAAAGGCTCTGGTAGGAGAGGCCACAGAGGAGGGAAGCTTCTTACTCAAGGCTGGCACCTTTGAGTTAGTGAAGCACCTCTCTTTCATCGAGCTCGCTAGTAACGCCTGAGCTTTACTATGGTTAAAGACTATGACCTCCTTCTACTCCGTCTCCTCCTTTGAGGGTGGCTGCTTCCTAAGACGGACATAGCAGTCCGGACAAGGATCTTTGTTGGGCAAAAATTCCACCTCTTCCAGTGGAATTGCTCCAAACTTTTCTGAAATCACGATCTTCCCGGTTGTCATTGGCATGTGTTTGGCATACCTCCAAGGATTGGTGTCTGACCACAAAGGAAGATCCTTCACGTTGAGCCGCTTCTGGGGCCCACATGATGCTGCAAGTCTGCGTATCTCCAGTTTCATTGCAGCTTCCCTCTCATCATTCTTCCTTTGAATTTGATGGATCATCTCAACAATGGAAGAAAGAATTCTTCCCAGTTCATCTGGGATAGCAGACAATGTTGAGGGAACAGGTTCTGGGTCCAGAACCGATGTAACCGACACCTCGACGATCTCTTCCACTTCTACTTGAGGAGCCTGGGACAGCTCCTCCTCCTGACCTTCTAAAAGGTCCTTCTTAGTAGAATCCGACACCTCCGACATCTTATCGTCCAATTGGATTTCTTTAAGGGCGGCCGATACTTCAGAATCTACCAGATTCTGGGCAGTTGGTATCTCCACCTGAGGCTGAAGGAGGATTGCATCAGCCGATGCTTTAGGGAAAAGGTTAGCCCTCATCTTCTCATTTGGAAGGTAGGGGCCTGAGGTGTTTTTCTGAAACCCCTCACCCAGGTTCGTAACTTTTCCCTGTCAGCATCCCTTGACTTCGTCGACTTAGGGTCGTCAAAAGCCTCGGTAATCAGGTTAGAGCATACAATAAAAACCTGAGGGTCCCAATACCGGAGAACACCTCTGGAGGCCGCGCATGCTGCGTGCCTCCTGCAAAGCTGATGTCCACAGAAGTTCTTACTGCGGACATTACAGACACACTCCTGCACTTCGGATGGTCCTCCTGTAAAGAGAAGGAAACTCCATGAGTATCAAGTGATGGCTCTTCACTTATATTAAAACATGTATCCTATATAGAAAAGCTATAAAAGAAAAAAGGAAAGACACATACTTCTATTTCCTGTCCAGTCAATTGCTGTAACCTCCCAAGATATTAAAACTAAGGTTAATTCTATTTTAGAATACCTTATGTAATTTCCTAAACGGAAATTTAAGGTGTAGTTCACACCTTGAAATAAAGTTTAAATATACGGGATAAAATGAATACAGAAAGAATTCACTTTCTATATATTGTACGGTCTCAACAAAAGGCTGTACAAGATAACATTAAGTATGTTGAAGAACTTTAGTGTTATAACAAACTCTGTACTGCAGTTTTACTAATGCAGTGTGTACTACACTACCAATATAGTAACTACTGTACATCGCATGCGGTTGTGCCGGCCGGTACTACACCTGTATAGTTCAAGGATATACTACCTTTAACTAATAGGCGGCAGGCTACTGGTTCTCAAATATGTGCCACCCTGCAATCATTGCCGGCCGACAGCTGTATTTCCACTGTTGGTAAGCAAAGGTAGCAATACCCATGTCCACCAGCAGTGGCTTAGAACCAGAGAACCTCCCCCTGTCCAGCTGTCAGCTGTTAAGCCGGCAACCGGGCTAGGGGTACAACACAATAGTCAGAGAAACAGTATGGATGTAAGGTTATAAGGCGGCATTGCCATACGACCTTCCATCCAGAAAGAGTGAACTTATGGAAGGGGAGAATGTAGCATTCAGGCTTCCAAGGGATCCATAGCCTGCCGGACTCTACCTGCGGACATGGAAGGGAGACCAAGGGAGGTCTGGAGTTCACTCTGCAAGAACAATGGGTCTCTTCCGGCCGACACGTAATTTCCGGCCGGCAGAGAGCTGAGCCGGTCCTCCATCCTAACCTATACTAGGTCCGGAAGTAGGACTGCGGCCAAAAGAAAGAAAGAAGGCGGGGGGGGGGGGGTTAGGTATAAGGGTCCTGTAAACTTCGTTTTAGCAGGAGACACACTCAGCAGTTAGGGAAGCTCATCCTAACCTAGAGTTGTCTATTAGCGAAGAAGACTGGCAATATTTGCTATCCTCCTCCCAACCAGAACAAAGTTAGGTGAAGTTGTTTTGCCGGCCAAAAGAGAAAACTCATTCTCCAGTCCAAGAAAAACAACACAGGCAGTCTGCTAGACCACTAGAGGAAGGAATCATCTCGTACAGAATCCTTCAGACGTGGACTAGGGAAGCAAAGCTTCCTGCATCTGCCCCTAACCTAGCAAAGGAAACTCATTCTCTATGCTAGGAAGAAGCAGACCACAGACTAGAAACTCTGACGTTCTGCCCTAACCCAAAAAAACTATCACTGGTTATCAGGTCAGGACAGACATATCCTAGTATAGTTATACCTGAATTATCATACAGATAGAACCGCTAGGATTAAGCCTAAGGCTTACTCAGAGGGAGAGAGGGATTGAACTTAGCCTTCGGAGGAGAAAAGAACAATCGGGGATGTGCGAAAGTATACTACAGTACCTAGGTTACTAGTGTAGGTGCGATGAGAATCGATAACCTAACTCACCGAAACTCTCTCGTATACAATCTTGGAAAGAACATTCAACAATATCTTCCTTGTATAAAATCTTTGCCTATAGCTTCAGTAATATAACACTAGGAAAGACTTATATCATGCATGAAAGTACTATGGCCAGACGCCTAGGCTACTAAGCCTCGTGAAGGGCATGATCGGTTACCTATATCACCGAACTAAAAACTAACGGCATCGTATAAGCATTCCTAGAGGAGCTAAATAACTAGATTATTAAAGCATAACAAACCGGGAATGTCACTCTAGCTAACAAAATGACCCATATATAGCGAGCGATAGCATCCAAGATGCCTCCGGAAGGCAACAGCTCTTGTTTACTTTAATATCACTTTTGATTTAATTCAAAACGTCAAGAGCTTACATTTATACACAGTAAAGATAATACTCAACTTCCCAGAGGCAGAAGATACTAGAGAAGTCATCAAAATGTTAAATTATATCCAAAATAACGAGAGAACACAAGGGAAAACACCGAGTAGTAGAGCTATATGAAAAGGAATACACACTGGAAACGGAATAGGAGAGCTGCCTTATGAACGGCTCTCTTTTCATTGTCGTTTGAGATTCTTGTCACTGTAACCCCTCAAAGCGTTAATATTGTTCGGGGTGAAGATAGCTATGTAACGTGTCAAGAATACATCCTCTGATATTATGCGATATCCCTGTGAGATTATTTAGGGATATTCGCTTCAGGATTTAGAATTCTGGATACCTTAAGGTAAAATTCTCTGGGAATATCACTGTAGTCAAATATACCCTAGGAAGCTACCTTTTAGGAACTTCCATCATGACGACATGACCTAAGCCCAAATATATATATATATATATATATATATATATATATATATATATATATATATATATATATATATATATATATATATATATATATATATATATATATATATATATATATATATATATATATATATATATATATATATATATATATATATATATAGGTAGACACATCGATAGATCATAGATAGTAGACATGAAATGATTGGTAAATAGCTGCTTTCAAAGGGAAAGCAGCAATAGTGGCCCACAAGTGGCCAAATAGCGTGTGGTTCACTCTGGTATTGGAACTACGACTAAAATTCGTACTGCTACTGGATTCATCGCTGTCTCACCGAGTACAGAAGTCGACTGTCTTCGCTTCATCAGGAACCTACTTCTCATTATTTTCTCTCCTTAGCGATGAGAAAAAGATTCGGTGTTAAAAGTCACTTTAGACTTTTGGAGGAAACCAGAAGACATTATGAGGCTTCAGGGAAGAAACAGATATCCTTTATCAAGGCGAAAAAAACCAAAAGAAATCTCGACCGATTCCTATTTATAATTCTTCTTTCACCTTCATGAGAAAGGTTTAGCAGCCAACACAATCCTATTGTTCAAGCCTGCCTTGACAAGACAGATACCATATGCCTTACAAGTCGACCTTTCTAATGACGTTCTTAATGAGCTACAAAGGCCCATGCTAAGCTTAGCCCTTCAGCGCCTCCAAAGACCTTTTGCATGGTCATTAGATAAGATTCTTCATTGTGTATAAATAATGAACGATGAGGAATGCGCCTAGAAGGTTTTGAATTTAAAGTCATATTTCTGCTTGTACTCGCTTTGGGGGCCAGAGTGAGTGAAATAGTGGCTCTCTCTAGAGAGGAAGGCCACGTCCAGCTCTTGGAGGGAGAACTGAATCTATTTCCAGACCCAACGTTTCTTACCAGGAACAAGCTACCCACCAACAGGTGGGGTCCCTAGAGAATCTGCCCTCTGAAGGAAGATGCATCTCTATGTCCAGTGGAGTGCCGAAAGGTCTATCTTCATAGAACTTCAGACTTTAGGGGAGGACAGCTGCTCGGAAGAAAAACCCTGGGTTCAAAGTTATCTATAACTAAGGGCAAAAATCACCCGTGTTATTCGCAAAACGGATCCAGATAGTACACCCATTAGTCAAGATCCGAGGAAAGTTGCCTCTTCCATAAAATTTCTTTAATTATATAGACTTTGAACATCCTTGTTCGTACACCGGCTGGTAGTCATCCAAGGTGTTCTTTATGCACTATGCGAAGCAAGTGAAGCAACTTAAGAGGTCTCTGGTAACAGCAGGTAGAATTCTTTAACCTTCTGTTTTAAATCTGCGAGGAACAGTATAATTAATCTGGGACAATTACTTAAGAGGGTGTGTGTGTAGTCACTGTATGTTACTACACACTGAGCGATAGGCCACGAAAGTGTCCTTACGAACTGTTCCATTGACGTTGGTGAACTATAGCATAATCCGGACACTTGTGCCAAGTGTTTTCTTACGCTAGTGTAAATAAACAGTATACAGAAAGGATCATTATTATTAATAATTCAACTTAAGTGGCAAATCTGTTTCCTGGTAGACAATACAATATTTTCTGTTGACTGTTTTTCTTTATGCTTTAACGCATATTATCTACGTTTTATAAATTTCATAAATGTTGATCTGATATGTACGTTTATCAAATTTTAATAAACTAGTTCTTAGTGAACCCTGCGTCTTATTCACCCACACTCATTTTATTAGAAATGTACTGAGCATTAAGATTAAAATATGGATATTTTTATCATGGTATGTCTTTTAAGATTGTTCCCTGATTCAAGCAAAAGTCCACTCACTTTAACCCTTCCTTAGGAAGGGTTGACATGGTACCCTAATGGGATTGTGGCAGAGATGCAAAATTTGTTCCTATGCGTATACATTCGTTATCCAATAGTTAATAAGAGTAGTCACTTTTTGGAAGGTGTCACAAATTCATACTGACATTGGTGACTCTTATACAAACTTTGTTTTATAATGTATAGGGCGAGACCACTGTACAAGCTTGTCATTTTGTCATCCATAGTTATTATGTAATCCTCGAGACTTTTTCAGGAGTCTAGTACGACTCTTCCCTGTAGGGGGCAGGAAGCACTAACATAGTTCATGCTTAGATTAAATGATGTTTGACGGTAACATTATAGGTCTCTAGGTCTAGACGGACCAGGAAAATACTTTCTTGAGAGTACAGCACCGATTAAAAATCCACAGATACAGTAATGCTCTGATAAACTTCCATCAGGACGACATGGCCTGACCCTAATAAACGGATTTTGAGCGAAGCGAAAAATCTAATTTTGGGTGAGGTAGCCATGTCGTCCTGATAGACCCGCCCTTCCTTTTATTGTAAAAGGGCTTATTGACCCCTCCCTATAATAGAGTATCTCTAGCACCTCTTATATCACTACAAGGAATAAAGAGGGCACTACCGCCTTCATCAGATACACACTGGAAACGGAATAGGAGAGATGCCTTATGAGCGGCTCTCTTTTCATTCACGTTTCAGATTCTTGTCACTGTAACCCTTCGGAGCGTTAATACTGTTCTGGGTGAAGATAGCTATGTGACGTGTCAAGAATACGTCCTCTGATATTATGCGATATCCCTGTGAGATTATTTAGGGATATTCGCTCCAGGAGTTAGAATTCTGGATACCTTAAGGTAAAATTCTTTGGGAATATCACTGTAGTCAAATATACCCTAGGAAGCTACCTTTTAGGAACTTCCATCAGGACGACATGACCTAAGCCCAAAAATATATATATATATATAGGTAGACATATCAATAGAGGATAGATAATAGACATGAAATTACTGGTAAATAGTAACGAAGACGAAAAAACGATAATATTCCACAACCAACACTGTGTCTCCAATTTCTTGAGATTAGTCCTTCAGTTGTTAATAATCTCCGTCGAAGTAATCCGATTGGCCGTTAAGTCCTATAACTATCGGAAGAGAACAAATTTTCGCTTACAAATAAACATGGTTTGATGACGTCATTATATAATATCAAAATAGATGGTCATTTTGATGTTGTGTAAGTTTTATTATATTATACATGATAATGTTGATTGGAGGATAATATTTCCGATTCATTATATCATATCTAATTACAATGACTATTTGATAATAACTCAAGGCATTAAATAATATTTGATAAGATTGCTTGACGGATATTATTCAAAATTCATTATATCATTATAATTACAGTAAATATAGGGTAATAACTGACATCATTATATAATATGTATTAAGATTGATTGTATGATAATATTCCTAATTAATTATATATGTAATTACAATGACTAGAGGATAATAGCTGACGTCATTAAATTATATCTAACAGGCCTAATTGGTGGATAATATCCTCAATTTATTATATCACATTGAATTACAATGAGTATAGGATAATTATTTAAGTCGTTAGATAATATCTAGTTACCTTGTTGATAAAAATAGGAAACTTAGAAGAATTAATGAATTAAACTGATACATAGATGATAATGGAAATATATATTATGTAAAAGAAAACTAAGGTATATTTCATCTAAAATGAGAACAGAAATGTAAAAATGAAAAAAAAAATCAATTCGTATTAGGATAAATGAAAAAAGGGGAAACTTGTGAACTACAAAAAACAAAATGA
>NC_090758.1:30268460-30270960 GCF_036898095.1 Palaemon carinicauda | reverse complement strand
AATAAATAGTTTTTCCCTCAATTGAAAGAGATTGCATGGGTGTGGGAGGTGAATGTGGGACGGATATTGTTGGAGGGTAATCCAGAGGAAATTCAGGCTTTATGTAAGTCTGTAACATAGTGGTGGTTATTGCTAAAAGATTGTTGGAGATTTTTTATGTTTAGGTTTTAAAAGATAAATCTGGATTTTAAAATACATTCGAAGGTTTTACAATAGTTGTGGGTGTTTGAAGAAGACTGTTGGGCTTATTGCAATCTGGTTGAAAACGTTTATAGATAAAAGAATACTGCGGGAGAAATGTGAAGTATATAGATGAGTCTTTTTTATCTCAGAAAGTCTGTGTGGGAGTGTGTGGGGATTTATTTAAGAATTATAAGTCTTCGAGCACACGTGGACGAATGTGGCAGTTTGTGGGAGGCTGGATTATGCACAGTGAGCGTATGAGAGTTATTAGATCTTAAAGACAATATGAAAGATTCTGTGGGACTTACTTAAGAATGCCAAAGTCTTCATGCTTTTTCTGGTGACTGTGAGAGTCTGTGGGACACTGGAATATGTACAGTGAGTGTATGGACTAGTTCATTGGATATCAGAAACTCTGTGGGTGACTATGCGAGGGAGGCTTACCTTAGGCTGTGAAAGACTTTTGTCACTTTCATACGACTGTGGGAGTCTTTGGGAGACTGGAATAGGAGCAGTAATTGTTTATAAGAGTTCCTTGGATTTCAGATACTCTGTGGGAGAATATGGGGGAACTACTTAAATATGCCTAAGTCTACAAACGCATTCGGACGCCTGTGCAAGACTGTAGAAGGGTAAAATATATACAGTGAATGCATAAAAAAGGTTCCCTGAATTTCAGACTCTGTGGGAGAATATGGGGGACCTACTTAAATATGCCCAAGTCTACAAACGCATTCGGACGCCTTTGCAAGACTGTAGAAGGGTAAAATATATACAGTGAATGTATAAAAAAGGTTCCCTGGATTTCAGATACTCTGTGGGAGACTGTGGGGGACCTACTCAAGTATTCCAAAGTCTGTAAATGCCTTCGGACGACGGTGGGAATCTGTAGAAGCTTAGGAATATTTCTATTTGTAGGGGAAAACCATTTATGATCGTTCATAGACTTCCTTGCTCTCTCCCTTGTGTGGGGGAGATAGGGTTTATAACCACTATTTATGCCATTATAAATTTCATGGTCGTGTTGCAAATGTAAATGCAGTTACCAAATGGGTTTAAATAGATATACGAAAGGGGAGCAGGTAGATGGGAAGTCATTTTGCTTCATATAAAGGGATTACGTGCCAGTTATTTAATTCATCTTACCCCCATTAACAAATTTGACTGCACATGACATTTTTCATGATTCCTTAAAATTTCTAATTATTCTTTTTTTCTCCACCCCTTCTTCTTTTTATTATTATTATTATTATTATTATTATTATTATTATTATTATTATTATTATTATTATTATTATTATTATTATTATTATTATTATTATTATTATTATTATTACTTCCTAAGCTACAATTTTAGTTGGAAAAGCGGGATGTTATATGCCCAAGGGCTCCAACTGGGAAAAATATCCAATTGAGGAGAAAAAATATGGAAATAAATAAACTATATGAAAAGTAATAAACAATTTAAACAAAACAGTTAAAGTTTATAATAGATCCTTCTTATTCAAACTATAGAGGGACTATGTCAGCTTTTCCAACTTAAAAACATTTGCTATTTCATAATTTTGTTACTATACTCACTAAAACAATTAACTGATAAAATGTCTTAAAATCATGTAATTCTATGAAAGAATTTACAATAAGTAGAATAATGTTTCAATAGATAAATATCTGGTCCTGAATATAGAACTACAAATGATATATATATATATATATATATATATATATATATATATATATATATATATATATATATATATATATATATATATACATATATATAAATATATATATATATATATATATATATATATATATATATACAGTATGTATATATAAACACACACACACACACACACACACACACACACACATATATATATATATATATATATATATATATATATATATATATATATATATATATATATATATATATATATATATATGCATATATACATATATATAAATATAAATATATATATATATATATATATATATATATATATATATATATATATATATTTATATACACACACACACACACACACACACACACATATATATATATATATATATATATATATATATATATATATATATATATATATATATATATATAGTAAATAGTCAGAGAACTCTTTTTTATGATATTGCGTAAAATATATTTGAATGTATTTAAATTAGAATCAAGGTTTTGGGATAGAAAGTTAAGAGTAATCTTATATCATAGAACTTAAATGTCTGAACAATATTTGTTCAGTAAGTTAATCTATAAAGCCTAATTTGACCTATACAGGAAAGCAAAATCTTATCG
>NC_090758.1:30258460-30260960 GCF_036898095.1 Palaemon carinicauda | reverse complement strand
CGGACGGAGGGAGCCGTCTTTCTTCAGAACGATGTGTAAGGGTGACGACCATGGGCTGGAGGCCTTTTGGCAAAGGCCCATTTTCTCCATTTCGGTGAACGTCTGTTTGGCGGCTGCCAATCGTTCCGGTGCCAGACGTCTGAATTTTGCGAAGACTGGGGGTCCCGTCGTCTTCATATGGTGATAAATACCGTGCTTGGCAGGAACCGTGGGCGTTTGGCGAAGTTCTGGACGGAAAACTTCCGGGTACGACATGAGGAGGTGGGCGTAGGCATCCGTGGGTGCGCTGATGTGGAGAGCGAGGTTAGAGGGGGCGGGTTGAAGAGGTGTGGACAAGTACAAGTCTGCGTTGACCAATCGTCGGTGGGCGACATCGACCAGAAGGTGGAAATGAGAGAGGAAATCCGCACCGAGGATTGGCATTGTGACATCAGCAACGAGAAACTTCCAATTGAATTTACCATTTCCTAACGATAATGTGAGGTTCTCGTAACCGTAGGTGGGTATCGCAGATCCGTTGGCAGCTACCAAGCGGACGTCGGCAGATGTACACAGACTACGTTGTGCCTTGAAGAGTTTCCTTGGCAAAAGAGAACGACAAGCACCCGTGTCTACCAAAAATCGCATGCCCGTTCCTGCATCCTGTAAAAAGAAATGATTAGAAACATGGGAGGCCACCGCCACAAGCGATGGCCTACTTATACGTTTTTTGGCCACTGACAATCTTTGGCACATTTCTTCGCAGTTGCCCCGAATCTGAAGTGGTAGTAGCAAAACTGCGGCGGATGGGAGGTAGTAAGTGGCTGTAGAAGTCGTTCGTTGGGGCGCGAGCGATTGGTGGGTGGTGGGCGGCTTTGTCGCTGCTTCGGCACGTCACAAGGTAGGCGTGTATGTCCTACTGCATTCATGTCACCTTCGGTTGACGTTGAATAGGCATCCTCGTCGTCAGGGGTGGAGGCGTTGATGGAGGTCTTGAAGTGGCTGTCCATAAGGGCATTGGCTTTGGTCATCAAGTCCTTTATGGGTAAACTATCGACATCGGGTATGGCAGCGCGTACAGGTTCAGGTAAACGGCGTATCCAAAGGGCACGGATTAGGTTCACCTCACGAGGAGAGCCGTCTGCGGCAGGTTGAAGGCGAGCGATACTGGTCATTTCCCTGAGGGCAAGCGAAGCCCTTTGGTCCCCCAACGGTTGTTGCGAGACCTGAAAAAGCTTTGCTATACGGGCGGCTGGCGACAGCGAGTACTGCTGCAGAAGGTATGTTTTGAGGGCGTCATACACTATTGGGGTGTCTCCTTGTTCACAAAGCCAGTCGGATATTTCTGGGAAGGTGTCCTCGGGTATCGCCGCGAGAACATAATCCGCTTTGGTGGTTGAGCGAGTCACGCCCCTGATACGAAAGTGGACTTCAGCGCGTTGAAACCAAGCAAACGCTTCTCTGCTGGCGAACGCTGAAAGTTTCAATGGGGCGGCCGCGGTGCCAACTGCTGTAGTAGAGACCATCTCCGTCATAGTACCAACGATGGAGGGGCGAGGGAGGTGGGGGTGGAAGGCAGTGGGAGCGAGTCGACTTCCGGGGTCACCAATGTGACGGCGCCGAGTAAGGCTGTGAACTCAAAGGCAGGTTGGAAACGACTGAGTTATATTATTGTAGAACATTCTCCTTATTTACAAAACCCCAAGGCAACAGACATAACAAGTTCACAAGACTGACAATATTACAGAGGTAAAACCAGACATGAATTTTCATGTTCGTTTTAGTGCGAGGGAAGAGCGAAGATACAAGCATAATATATACAAAAGGAATTATGTACAATTGTGTGAAACACGGTTGGTACAGTACACTCTAACATGCATTTTTTTTATTATTATTATTAGAATGAACTCTAGTTGACTTATCATTATGAATGCATAATCTTTCTATTTGTTTGAAAGTTTACATACACTACATGTTCTTTATGATCTTGTTGTTAGGCCTGAGTTGAAACGTAATCATATACATGTGTATAATTTATAGTCTTTGAATGGAAATTTATATTTCAACAATATATATATATATATATATATATATATATATATATATATATATATATATATATATATATATATATATATATACATCGATATGTATTTGTTGACTTTTGTATACGATATTTATTTCAATCCAAATTCTTATCTATAAATTAAATTATCTTTAAATTAATAAGCAAATATAATGCTATATTTTCAAGTCTGGATTCGTGTATATCGACATAGATATACAGTATATTTCACATACATACCAGTCTATTTTCTATTCTATTCGTACAATCAAATCCAGACTTGAATCAATCCTTTCATAATCTGTCACCAATATCCCTCTGGATGATTGATTCATTGATATGATACCATCTTTTGCCGTCACAACAACGCCTTTCATAAACAGTTTAAACGAGCTAACCACTTCGGTGTCCTGAGGCTTGGTAATATTAGTATCAGCTGTTATTAAATTTCGGCCG
>NC_090758.1:30223267-30238267 GCF_036898095.1 Palaemon carinicauda | reverse complement strand
TGGAGCCTTAGTATACTTTATCATACTCCCCGGTTGCTTTCTTTTCTTCGGAGAAGGTATGCAATCCCTTTCCCTCTGTTTAAGCCTTGGGCTTATCCCTAAGTGGTTTTTTCCGAATTTATTTTCGATAAAACTATACTAGGGTGTTACTGTACCTTCCTGTTCCAGCAAAGTCTGGTTCAAAGAGGGACAGAACAACAGAGTTTTTAGTCTGAGTCCGTGTTGTCTGGCTTGGGGAAGTGTCCCCCTCGCTGACCTAACACTTACAAAGGGAGCTTAGCTCCCTTAGGTCACTACCGAAGGTTTCTGTAAGTTATGATTCCTTCTTTTGTGATCGACCAGACTAAGTCCTGTTGCTGTTCTCGGGGGAGGATAAACTCTTCCCTTGGGAGTAGCAACGCCTTCCTTGCTTTGGTGCTCTGGAAGCTGGCAAGTATTGCTGGCCCTTTCCCTTAGATCTCCCTTAGGCTAAGACAAAGTTCTTGGCTTCGGGTGATCTGTCACTAAAGCAAGGTTGGCAGGACCCTCTTGTCCCTTCCCCCTCTATCTCCGTAATGGCCTACCCATTACTGTACTGTACCTTGCCGGCCGGCAGAGCTGGCCGGCAGGGGTATTACTGTACTGTACGTCATTCTACTTCTGGACCTAGTATAGGTTGGGATGTGGAATTGACTAAGTCCATTGCCGGCCGGCAGAGATGCTGGCCGGCAAGGGTCTTATGTTTTCGAGTGCTGCCCGGACCTCTCTTGGTCCCTCATCCATGCCTGCCGGCAGAGCCGGACGGCATTGGTCAAGGAAGCCTGAATTAAGTTTCTCCCCTTCCTTATATGCACTCTTTCGGTTGCCGGGCTTGGGGGGTTGTGTACACTCTTATCCCGGCATCCATTCTATTTTCTTCTAGTGCTGTACCTGTCCCGGCTGCCGGCCTATGAGGCCGGCTGCCGGCCTATGAGGCCGGCAGCCGGGCAGGTGTAGTCTTCTGGTTCTTTTGCTGCCGGCTGGCATCGGTCTTGTACCTTTGCCGGCCGGCTTATGTCAGTCCTTGTCTGCCGGTCACCAAGAGTGTGGCCGGCAGCTGGGTACTACCTTGTGTAGTTGCTGGCCGGCAGTCATTGCCGGCCAACACTGGCTGTTGCCGACCGGCAGCTGCTGCTGCCGGCACAGGCATTTGAACCAGAGTGCTGCCGCCCTATAGCTGTTAAGTAGTATACTTTAAAGCTAGTATTCTTCTGTATAGCATATACAGTAAGAAGAAAACTATAGTAAAGGTTTAGGTACAGCACTGTATCTTCTAACACTATTGTGTTTTCTTGCACAACCCTTTGCTGTTGCCCTCAGATAGGAAGCAGAGTTCTTCCCTGTCTATTATCCAGGTTTTTAAAATCATTGCCTAGGTGTGAGCTCCACCTGTTTCCTCTGGAAACCTTGCATTGGTTACTCTAGTAGAGATAAACCATTTTTGATTTTATTATCTGGAAGGCTGCAACAATGGGTTGTGAGGGAAACACAAGTGTGTGTCTTCCCTTTATGAATTGTTATGCTATACTATGCATATCCAGTGATACATAGTTCACTTGATAATCATGGAAATTTCTTCTCTTTACAGGAGGACCCTCCGAAGTGCGGAAATGTTTTCTGCAATGTCCGCAGCAAGAACCTCTGCGGACATGAGTGTTGTAGGAGACACGCAGCATGCGCTGTCTCCAAGGATGATCTCCAGTATTGGGACCCTCAGGTATGTACTGTATGCACTAACCTGATTACTGAGGCTTTTGATTCCCCTAAAACGGCGGAATCAAGGGATATAGCTAGGGAAAAGCTTCGTACTTGGGTAAGGGGCTTCAAGAAGAACACCTCTGGTCCTTATCTTCCAAGTGAGAAGATGAGGGCGTATCTTTTTCCCCAGGCATCAGCTGAGGCAGTGATTCCCCAGGCTCAAGAGGAGATCCCTCAAGATCAAGTCCAGGTGGACGAGGAAGTCGCAGATGCGATGCAAGACATCCAGTTGTGTGACAGGATGTCTGACCTGGACGAACGTTTGGAAGAAGACCTCCTGGCAGAAGGTCAGGATCAGGTTCAAACCCCGGATGTCGTAGAGGATGAGGTCGACGAGGTGTCGGCTACTCCGGTTCAGATGTCGGAGCCTATCCCCTCAACATCGGCTGGAATGATGGAATGATCCAACAAATGCAGAAGGAGAATCAGGAGAAGGCGGCTGCAATGGAACTGCGTATGCAGTCCCTAGCAGAATCACATGGGCCCCAGAAAAGGCTCAATGTGAAAGACCTTCCCATATGCTCAGATGCTAACCCATGGAGGTATGCTGAGTACATGCCGATGACGACTGGTAAGATCGTCATCTCGGATAAGCTGGGTTCAGTTCCCCTAGAGGAGGTAGAATTCTGGCCCAGCAAGGCATCATATCCGGACTGCTATGTCCGGCTGAGAAAAGAACCAGCTTCAAGGGAGGAGACAGAGCCGAAGGAGGTCATTATTATGGACCACGCTAAGGCTCAAGCCCTACTTTCATCCTCGATGAAAGAGAGGGGCTTCTCGAATTCGAAGGTAGCTGCATTGAGCAAGAAGCTCCCTTCTTTTGTGTCCTATCCTGATAGAGCCTTCCCCTTTTTACAAAAAGGGTTTGCGGCTGTCCTAAAGGCAGTCGAGGCCGGCAAGCCTTGCCCCTCCCTGGAGGAGTGTAAACCCTTGTCGCTGGCTCTGCCTATGGACCACAAAGACTGGAAGGATGTCCATCTGACATTCTCAGTGGGAAAGTTGGAGGCTGATATTGCCGGACGGCAATTCGGCGAGGACCTCCCCAAGCTGCCCGAATCTCTTTTACGAAGAGAGTTCGAGACCAAAGAAAGACTGGCTGCCTCAATGTCTCATCAGACCACTCTTGAGACAATGGCAAGTGACCCTAAGGTCCATGAAATGTTCATGGTAGTGGCTAAGTCTCACCTAGCCACAGTGACGAAGGACCTTTATGGCTTCATCAAGGCAAGGAGAGCTTGCAGGGAGGTCGTGTTCACCGGGGCTTCGGTGAGACACGAACCAAGGAAATTAATCTCCTCCAACATTTGGGGAAAAGACCTTTTCCCTACCGATGTGGTCAAAGAGGTTGTTGATAAGGCCGCTGTGGAGAATAGAAACCTTCTCCAGAAGTGGGGCCTGGCTATCAAAAAAAAATCTTCCCCGGATGAGGGTCCTCAACCAAAGAGGAAGAATATGAGGACTAGGCTACCATCTCGGCCAGCCAAGCCTTATAGACAGCAACAGCAACTGCAATTGCCTTTGCCTCCAGTGCCCCAGATGGTGGCACAAACCCCGACTGCCTTTCAGTGGGTACCCCAGACTGTGCCAGGTCAGTCAACAACATTCGCCCCAACGTTCAAAGGACAGTCTTCTTCCTTTCGTGCAAAACCTAGAGAAGCAGCCAGAGGCTCGTCTAGGCGCCCCTCAAGGGGAAGGGGATTCAGAGGTGGTCGTGGTCAGGGAGGCAAGACCTTAGGACGGCAGTCCAAGTGAAATGATACCGGTAGGAGGGAGACTGTTGAAATTTTGGGATCGCTGGACCTTCGATCCCTGGGCCCAAAGCCTACTCAAGAATGGACCTGGTTGGAGCTGGTACAGCACTCCACCCCCATGCCTTCGGTTTTTCCAACACTCCACCCCCGTTTTGGAGGAGTACGTTCAAGAACTGTTGGAGAAAAATGTGATCCGAAAGGTGAAGTCCATCAAATTCCAAGGTAGGCTGTTTTGTGTTCCCAAGAAAGACTCGGAAAAGCTCAGAGTCATTCTGGACTTGTCACCACTCAACAAGTTCATAGTGAATTGCAAATTCAAGATGCTAACACTGCAACACATAAGGACCTTACTGCCCAAGAGGGCATACTCATTCTCTATAGACTTGTCAGACGCCTATTGGCACATTCCAATCAGCCGTCGACTCTCCCCCTACCTAGGGTTCAGGCTACAACGGAAACTGTACGCCTTCAGAGCCATGCCATTCGGGCTAAACATAGCCCCAAGGATTTTCACGAAGCTTGCGAGCGCAGCTCTCAAACAATTACGCCTAAAGGGAATTCAGGTAGTAGCCTACCTGGACGACTGGCTGGTGTGGGCAGCATCCGAGACCGAATGCTTGCAAGCTTCCAGTCAGGTGATCCAGTTCCTAGAGTACCTAGGCTTCAAGATCAACAAGAAAAAGTCTCGACTTTCTCCATCCCAAAAGTTCCAGTGGCTGGGAATCCACTGGGACCTTTTGTCACACAGTTTCTCCATCCCGACGAAGAAAAGGAAGGAGATAGCGGGCTCTGTCAAGAGACTTCTAGATTCCGAAAGGATATCAAGACGCGAACAGGAGAGGGTACTAGGCTCTCTCCAGTTTGCTTCAGTGACAGACCCAGTGCTAAGAGCACAGCTAAAGGATGCAACCGGAGTTTGGAGAAGGTATGCATCAAACGCGCGAGGAGACCTGAGAAGACCAGTGCCGCCTCGGCTACGTACTCTTCTCAGACCTTGGTCCCAAGCCAGACATCTAAAGAAGTCGGTTCTTCTTCAACCACCTCCCCCGTCGATGACGATTCACTCAGACGCCTCAAAGGAGGGATGGGGAGGTCACTCTCATCGGAAAAAAAGTCCAGGGGACTTGGTCCAAGCTATTCAGGACCTTTCATATAAACTTTCTAGAAGCTATGGCAGTGCTCCTTACCTTAAAGAAAGTCTCCCCGCGTCACTCGATCCACATAAGATTGGTGACGGACAGCGAGGTGGTTGTGAGATGCTTGAATCGACAAGGGTCGAGGTCACCACCTCTCAACCAAGTGATGTTAGCCATTTTCCGATTGGCGGAAAAGAAGAAGTGGTACCTGTCGGCAGTTCACCTTCAAGGAGTCCGCAATGTGACAGCGGACCCTCTATCCAGGTTCACACCGATAGAGTCGGAATGGTCCTTAGACGCAGGATCATTCTCCTTCATTCTGAATCAAGTCCCAGAACTGCAAATAGACCTCTTTGCGACGAAAGACAACAAGAAGTTGCCCCTGTACGTGTCCCCGTACGAGGACCCCTTAGCGGAAGCAGTGGACGCAATGTCCCTCGACTGGAACAGATGGTCCAGGATTTATCTGTTCCCTCCTCACAACCTTCTGTTGAGGGTCCTCAACAAACTGAGATCCTTCAAGGGGGTAGCGGCAATAGTGGCCCACAAGTGGGCGAACAGTATGTGGTTCCCCTTGGTGTTGGAACTACAGATGAAGTTCGTGCCGCTACCACATCCAGTTCTGACCCAGCGAGTCCAGAAGTCGACTGTCTGCGCTTCATTACAGAAAACCCAGACCCTGCAGCTCATGATTTTCTCGCCCTAGCGGTGAGAAAGCGTTTCGGGATTTCGAAAGCCAGCATAGACTTCCTAGAGGAATACAAATGCAAATCGACTAGAAGGCAATATGAGTCATCTTGGAGAAAATGGGTGGCCTTTGTAAAGGCAAAGAATCCGCAGGAGATCTCAACAGACTTCTGCTTATCTTTCTTCATCCACCTCCATGGCCAAGGGTTGGCAGCTAACACGATTTCAGTGTGTAAATCTGCTTTGATGAGACCCATTCTATTTGCCTTCCAGATCGACCTAGGTAACGAGATCTTTAATAAAGTTCCGAAAGCCTGCGCTAGGCTCAGACCTTCAGCACCTCCAAAGCCCATCTCATGGTCTTTAGACAAAGTTCTTCATTTCGCCTCCCTGTTGAGCAATGAAGAATGTGCGTTAAAGGATTTGACGCAAAAAGTTATTTTCCTATTTGCACTCGCGTCCGGGGCCAGGGTTAGTGAGATCGTAGCCCTCTCGAGAGAGGCAGGTCGTGTTCAGTTCCTGGATGGGGGGGAGCTGAACCTGTTTCCGGATCCTACGTTTCTCGCCAAGAATGAGTTACCCACTAACAGGTGGGGTCCCTGGAGAATCTGCCCTCTGAAAGAAGATGCATCTCTATGTCCAGTAGAATGCCTAAAGGTCTATCTTCGTAGAACTTCAGACTTCAAGGGTGGTCAACTATTCAGGGGAGAAACATCAGGCTCAAATTTATCTCTGAATCAACTCAGAGCGAAAATCACATATTTTATTCGCAGAGCGGATCCTGACAGTACACCCGCAGGTCACGATCCGAGGAAAGTTGCCTCATCCCTAAATTTCTTTAATTGTATGGATTTTGAACATCTCCGTTCATACACGGGCTGGAAGTCTTCCAGGGTGTTCTTTCGCCACTATGCGAAGCAAGTAGAGGAACTTAAGAGATCTGTGGTAGCAGTGGGTCGTGTAGTTAACCCTACTGTTTAACTCTGCGAGGAACAGTGGTCTTAATTGGGACGATTAAGTCCAGGGTGAGTGTGTAGGTACATACTGTACTGCAAACTAAATGAGGGCACCAAGTGCCCATATAGACTGTTCCTTCTTTCAAAGGTGAACCTAGCATAAGTTCAGACATGTGTGCCAAGCGTTTCTAACGCTAATGTGATTGATTTGTAATACAAACTTTTTATGACTTGATACCTTGATATCTTATTAAAGTGGTGTTTAATGGTTTTTCTTTCAGATAAACAAGTTCTGTTTACTATCATACTTATGCTTAAAGATTTGGGTTACCCTCTTTTATATAAATATATATATTTGTTGTTAACCTGTCTGTTTATCATCTGTCAATAAACTTGTTCTTGAGAACCTTGCGTCTCTTTCACCTGTGTCAATTTATTGGTATAATTGAGCATTTTAATTCTATGTATCTTATCTGGGATAATTCTGATAGAATTGTTCTGTTATGCAAGCTATGTTGCATTGGTTTATGTAAGTCCCCTAATGGGAGGACTCCGTCCCATAAAGGGACGAGGGCGGTTTTATTAGTTTCTTCCTATGCGGATATAAACCTTTGTCCAATACAAGTATTGTGCGGATTACTGGTCAATATATTGACGCAGTGGTTCTATACAAACTATGCTTTACTTAATATAGGGCGAGACCACTATATTAGCTTGCCTGGTATTCATACATAGATATATGTACTCTTCGAGACTTTCCAGAGTCTAGTAGGACTCTTCCCTGTAGGGGGCAGGAAGCTCTAACATAGTTTATAGTTAGTTGAAAAGATGTATAACGGTAACATCTTAGGTCTCTAGGTCTAGTCGACCGGGAATAAATACCTCCGGGGAGTACGGCACGTTCTGAGAATCCACAGATACAGTAATGCTCTGGTACACTTCCATCAGGACGACATGGCTTGAGCCCAAAAAACGGATTTTGAGCGAAGCGAAAAATCTATTTTTGGGTGAGATAGCCATGTCGTCCTGATGGACCCGCCCTTGCCTTTCTAAGAAAGGGCTGTAGGACCCCTCCCTACATACAGTATCTGTAGCACTTCGTGTACGCTACAAGGAATACAGATGGCGCCAGGATTGGCGCCAGGCACGCATACGAATCGGGGGATAGGGAAGCCTTGGGAGCGGCTCCCCTTTTTCTTTCCCGAATTCGTATCTCGTCAATCTCCCTCCTACGAGACGAAATCTCTGTTCAGGTCGTAGATTGCCATATGACGTGTCTAGAATACGTCCTCTGATATGTCGCGATATCCCTTTCACGAGGGATACTCGCTCCAGGAGTTAGAATTCTGGTACCTTAAGGTAAATTCTCTGGGAATATCGCCGTAGTTGTAATATACCCTAGGAAGCTACCCTATAGGAACTTCCATCAGGACGACATGGCTATCTCACCCAAAAATAGATTTTTCGCTTCGCTCAAAATCCGTTATATATATATATATATATATATATATATATATATATATATATATATATATATATATATATATATATATATATATATATATATATATATATATGTGTGTGTGTGTGTGTGTGTGTATGTGTTTGTGTGTGTGTGTGACTGTGTGAGTGTATGTGTGTACGTGTGCATGTGTGTGTGTTTAAGTTTATTCCTGTTTAAAAGAAAATATTAAAAACTATCAGAAATTTGTCTTCCAGCTTGAAAACTTTCATACAAAAAAAAGAACTTACTTGTTCCCCTCAAAAAATTTATGTAAAAACCAGTCCTTGGTGGCAAGAGATAATGAAGGTTGTAAAATATTTACTTGTATTTTAATCTTTAAAATAAAACTTTGTTAAATCATAGAATAAAACTTTTGTCGGGTAAAATTAATACTGGTTAAAACTAGTGGGTTGTTCCCATGACAGTTTGGTTTCGATTTTCATTTTTGTCTTGTCTCGCCTTGCGCTGTCATTCTGTTCACAGTTTTAGTTCACGGCCGAGACTCGCACAGGGTGGAGGTAAGGGTGGTCTTTATATTAGCTTATTTTCATTGCTGTTTAGAAAAAGTTTATTGAGCCATATATAATATTGAGTGTTATTAATTTGTTATAGCCAGTCATTAACAGTTTGTGTTAAATTTGTATAAATTTTGTTTGGTTCTATATATGGCTGTTATTTTGTTTTCAGCTTCTGGAGTAGAGGTCCTCTCCAGCCTTTACCCACGAAGAATTTACTGCCTAAATTTACTTGTCATTTTAGTCATGAAGTTCTACTTTCAAGTCATGTATAAATGTTATGTATGTATTATGTATAAATAAATTGTTTATGGCTTTTTATACAGTTTATGATTGCACCTCGATTTAGGACCATCCCATACGTCATGAACAGCATGACTTATTTTACATTTGTTTAAATAATTCTACATTTGGTGTCAGGTGTGGGGTCCTAAGTTTTATGGGTGCTTTCATTACTGTGCCATTGAGGTCGTGTGGGAGACTGGCCTTGTGTTGCGAAAATTGTTGTGTATATCGTTATACCAAGCACTATTGTTACTTATCCTGGTTTAAGGAACAAGGCTAGGTTCGTGTTTATTATGTAATGACATAAGTATAATTGCCTGCCTTAAACCCAGGGCTTACTATATTGAGCTAAGTCCACTATAACGTTGCGGTCTATTTTTTTTTTGTGAACTCATATTTTTTATTTTTTTTTGGTTAATTATTGCCTATTACCATGTCTAGTTTATTAAAACTAAGAGAACTTGCTACGGATCTTGGTTTAGCTGGTGATGATGCGGTAGAGTTTATCACTCGTCAACAAAATATTGAGAGAGAAGAGCGAGCACAAGAGCGTGAGTATAAAAAGCTCGAAGCCGAACGAGAGTTAGAACTTAGAAAATTAGAAGAGAGAAGTAAAGACCAGCAGCATGAAATAGACATGCTTGCGAAGAGAGCTGTAGCTCCCACTAATGTGTCTAGCACTTGTCCCAGACTTTCTTCTGATGAAATAAAATTGCTTAGTTTTAAAGAGGGTGATGATTTTAGTGTTTTTCTCTCATATTTTGAGAGAATTTGCGAAGCAAATGGATGGGATTTAGAAGCTGATGGTGTAATTAGACTGTTACCGTTATTACAAGGCAAGCTAAGGGAGGTTTATATAACGCTTCCTTCCGAAGCCACTGGCACTTATTCTGATTTGAAGAAAGAGTTGTTGAATGCTTATTATATGAACTCTGATTATTATAGAACTGAATTTCGGCATGCTCGTATTTCCCCCCATCAGACTTTTCGACAGTTTGGCTTTACTTTACGTAGACTCCTGAATCATTGGTTGGAAACATCGAAGGTAAATAATAGTTATGAATCTTTATCGGATTTCATATTGTGTGACCAATTATTAGCTTCAGTAACTCCCGAGTTGCGCAGTACCCTTAAAGATAGAAAGTGGCATACTTTTGATGAATTGATTAACGAGGCAGATACTTATGCGGCTGCTCATAACTTGTATACCAAATTGTCTAAAAGTAGTTCGAGGAAGTCTGTGGTCAATAACACTAATTCATTAAAGAATTCTGATCATTCAGTCGTACAGCCAAATATTACAAAAGTAAAAAGGAAAATAGTTTGTCATAGTTGCGGTTTAGAAGGTCATATAAGACCACAGTGTCCTCAGAATAAATCTTTGATAAGGAAGGAGAATCCTATGATTCATTATGTTATAACTAGTTCTGATCATACGAGTGACGATTCCGGAGTTGGTAATGTCGTTCCCCATAAAGTTAATTTGGTTTTTGGCTCTACTGTATCTGGCTCTTTGAAATTTGAAAATTGCAAGGTAAATGGTGCTAATATTTCGACCATGGTACGTGATACTGGGTGTACTTGTATAGTTGTGTCGGAACAGTTATTACCATCCATACCTTTTGATGAACACACCAAATTTGCGTCAGTTAGTGATTATTTGGGTAGAACTGATAAATTCCCTGTGGTTAAGTGTCATATTGCTTGTGATTATTTTACGGGATGGACTGAAGTGGTAAAGGCACCCATTAAGTTTTGTGGTGTGCTTATAGGACAAGTGGAGGATAATGATATCTCTACCTGCCAATCTGCTATGACCAGAGGTCAAGTAAAAGCCGATAGTACTCGTCCTGCTCCCCTGATTACAAATAAATCTAAGGTTCTTGGTGACTTAAACGTGAGTGTGTCGGATTTTAAGCAAGAGCAAATGAATTGCCCTTCTTTGCAGAGCATTCGTGAGAAGCTTGATAAATATATTACTGAAATATCCAAGGGAAATGTTTACCAGTACATTATTGACAAAGGTTTCCTTTATAGGAAGTGTATAGAGAGTAACAATAGGGTGATGTTAGGAGTAAAAGTTCTAGTGGTACCACGAAAGTTCAGGGAATTAATTATGAAAATGGCTCACGATTCGTTGTTGGCTGGACATTTTAGTAACTGTAAAACTAAAGACAAAGTGTTTGCATTGTACTTTTGGCCAGGTGCTACAGCTGACATCCTGCGCTATTGTAGATCATGTGATATATGTCAAAGAACTACTTCCCAAGGTCGTGTCAAGAAGGCACCACTTCAAACAGTACCTATAATAACCGAACCTTTTGCAAAGGTCGCAGTTGATATAGTTGGGCCTTTGTCACCCCCTTCTGAGGACGGTCATAGGTTTATTTTGACATTAGTTGATTGTGCTACCCGTTACCCTGAGGCTATCCCTCTAAAGAGAATAGATTCTATTTCTTGTGCTGAAG
Source organism: Palaemon carinicauda (assembly GCF_036898095.1). Classification (NCBI taxonomy): domain Eukaryota; kingdom Metazoa; phylum Arthropoda; class Malacostraca; order Decapoda; family Palaemonidae; genus Palaemon; species Palaemon carinicauda. The sequence goes on along the minus strand of NC_090758.1, from coordinate 30,227,189 downwards.
CCCTATTAAGTATCTTTACACGTATAGGTATCCCAAAAGAGGTTCTATCAGATAGAGGACGTCAGTTTGTTTCTTCAGTGATGGAAGAAGTGCATAAGTTACTTATTATAAAGCCAATTTTTACATCACCATACCATCCACAGGCTAATGGGTATTGTGAGCGTTTTAATGGGGTATTGAAAAGTATAATTAAAAAGATTTGTTCAGATTATCCTCGCTGTTGGCACAGATACCTTCCGTGTGCCTTATTTGCTGTTAGAGAAATCCCTAACAATACTTTAGGATTTTCTCCTTTTGAACTGATTTATGGACGAAATGTGAGAGGTCCTTTATCCATATTGAAAGAGTTGTTTACTAATCAGGACCTTAATGAAGAAATTAGGAATTCTTATGAGTATGTGTTGGATCTGCGTGATAGGTTAGAGGAAACAGCACAGATCGCACTCCAGAATGCCAAGGTTAATTTCAGCAAATATAAAACTTATTATGATCTGAAAACATCTGATAGAAAATTTGTTATCGGTGATGAGGTTCTGTTACTGTTACCTTCCGACACTAATAAGCTCTTATCTCAGTGGCAGGGTCCATATAAGGTAATTGGCAAGAAAGGTCAGGTTGATTATATTATAGAAGTAAGGAATAAACATAAAGTTTTCCATGTAAATATGTTAAAAAAGTATTACCGTAGGGCCACTATTAACAATTTGCAAGTGTTTGATGAGGTTACCCCTTTTGAACAGAAGGTTTTAATGGGACCTCTGGATTTGGTACAGGTTGCTGTAGTTACTCAATGTACAGATTCTCCTTTGCCAGTGTTAGATACAGAGTCTGGGACTGAACCTGATGTGAATCCTTATCTAACTACAGAACAAAAGGCAGAGTTATCCATTTTGTTAGACAGCTATAAGGATGTTCTTAGTGATATACCTGGTTGTGTTAAAAACTTTAGTCATTCCATACAGTTAACTACCACTGAGCCTGTCAAGAGAAAGCCTTACGCTGTTCCTTATCACTTAAGAGAGGTATTCAACCGTGAAGTTGATAAATTGTTGGAGCTTGATATAATTGAAGCATCTATATCTAACTATTGTTCACCGGTTGTGCTTGTAAAAAAATCGGATGCCAGTTATCTGATGTGTATAGATTTTAGGCAGTTAAATGCTGCAACAGTGTTTGATTGTGAACCTATTCCTACTATAGATGAGAACTTAGACAAATTTTCAAACTGCAAATATTTGTCGGAAATTGATCTTGCTAAAGCTGATTACCAGGTTCCAATGGAAGAATCCTGCCGGAAATATACAGCATTCAGTACTAATAGGGGATTATTTCAATTCAAAAGAATGCCATTTGGATTAAGTACTGCCTGTAGTACATATAACCGTCTGATGCGCCAAGTGTTGAAAAATTTAGACCACGTTAGTTTTTATTTTGATAACATTTTTGTTCACTCTAGCTCATGGCCTGAACACTTGGTGGCCCTCGAGAAAGTGTTTGCCAGACTTCGCAGTTGGAATTTAACTTGTGGTCCCTCTAAGTGTCGTTTTGGTTACGGGGTAATTCACTATTTGGGATACCAGATTGGTAGGAACTCTCTGCAACCATTACCAGATAAAGTACAAGCAATTGTAGATATGCCTTTTCCAAGTAAGAAACGGCAATTACGATCATTTTTAGGGTCTGTTTCTTTCTATAGAAGATTTATTCCACAATTTGGAAGTATCTCTGCTCCTCTGTCTGATTATTTTAAAAAAAATCAACCTGATATAATCAGCTGGAATTCTAAGGCGAGAGAAGCATTTGAGATGTTGAAAGCAAAGTTAACACATACTCCTATTTTGCAATTACCAGACCTTAGTAAGCCATTTGGTCTGAGAACAGATGCAAGTGATCATGGAATAGGTGGTGCACTGTTGCAATACGATTCCGAGGGTATACCATTTCCTATTGCTTACGCTAGTCGTAAGTTGCAAACTTCAGAATTTAAGTATTCAGTCATTGAAAAAGAAACCTTAGCAATTGTTTGGTCTGTGAGAAAGTTCCAACAGTACCTATATGGAAGATCATTCTTTTTAGAGACTGACCATCGTCCTTTAACTTATCTGAGAAATATCAAAGCTCATAACGCAAGACTGATGCACTGGAGTCTCCTTCTTCAAGAGTACCAGTTTCAAATAACTCATATTAAAGGAGCTGCCAATGTTCTAGCTGATGCATTGTCCCGCAATCCCACGTAGGTTAAAAATTTTCCCTGAAAATTATCTTGGGGTGGAAGAATGTAAAATATTTACTTGTATTTTAATCTTTAAAATAAAACTGTTAAATTATAGAATAAAACTTTTGTCGGGTAAAATTAATACTGGTTAAAACTAGTGGGTTGTTCCCATGACAGTTTGGTTCCGATTTTCATTTTTGTCTTGTCTCGCCTTGCGCTGTCATTCTGTTCACAGTTTTAGTTCACGGCCGAGACTCGCACAGGGTGGAGGTAAGGGTAGTCTTTATATTAGCTTATTTTCATTGCTGTTTAGAAAAAGTTTATTGAGCCATATATAATATTGAGTGTTATTAATTTGTTATACCCAGTCATTAACAGTTTGTGTTAAATTTGTATAAATTTTGTTTGGTTCTATATATGGCTGTTATTTTGTTTTCAGCTTCTGGAGTAGAGGTCCTCTCCAGCCTTTACCCACGAAGAATTTACTGCCTAAATTTTTTATTGTCATTTTAGTCATGAAGTTCTACTTTCAAGTCATGTATAAATGTTATGTATATATTATGTATAAATAAATTGTTTATGGCTTTTTATACAGTTTATGATTGCACCTCGATTTAGGACCATCCCATACGTCATGAACAGCATGACTTATTTTACATTTGTTTAAATAATTCTACAAAGGTGAATATTACAAACGCCGTTAGAATATTCTGTAACAATCCAATCAAGAAAGACACTGCCAGGTAACAATTGTTAGACAGGTGTCAATGCCAAGGAAAATTAAAGAACACAATATTAATTTGCCTTGTATATATGAACCTCAGTAAAATCACTTACCATGGACATAAAAAGCTAATTTCTGGGTTGATGAATATTATGTAGATGTCTGATGACCTAACACGTTCTTTTCTATCTTTCAGAATAGGTATGATGTAGAAATAAGATATAATGTTATATATGCGTTGTATAAGTTTTATATTTTATAACAATTCTATATCTGGTAAATATTCTTTATTTCGGATACTATATTATTGTAGTGTTATGGTGTTCCATTATATGTTAATTGATATTTAACTATGAATATAATGCAGTTCCTAATCACTTTCTTCATTTGGATAAATAATTCTTAAGTTCTGGATGAATATAAATCAAAATTCATTTTTTATATTTTAAGTAAATAGCTGCTTGGTTTAGGATCAGTGTTCATTCCTATATCAAAGCCTAATATAATTATCACATTTAGTTTTCCCTTAATGAAAGATGATAAACAATTCTATTTTGATATAATCCCTTTGTGTCCAAGCAATCTGTTAAAGTCGATATGATTGAATAGAAAATATCTCAAATTAATTTATTGATCGATTATGAATGCAATAAAGTATTAGACTTGATATGTATGATTTATATATATGACATTTACTTGTCCAAGCTACATCATAGTTATGAGTGCAAGTTTGTAAGTCTTCATGGCCTTGTAAGTGATTGACAAAACCAATTAGAGTAGATTAATTGGTTTTATACAAGAAGAAATTCCGTGACAAATCTGTTAGAATTTTTGCTTCAGCCTGTTCAGCATTTATGACAAAAGCAGGGCAACAGGCGACATATACGTAGCCTTTCAAAATGCTTTTAACAAAGTTCCTCATAAAGAAATTGATAATTAAAACTAGGCACCAATTCTACACCGTCAGTTTTCATAACCCTCTA
>NC_090758.1:30203267-30218267 GCF_036898095.1 Palaemon carinicauda | reverse complement strand
AATAAACATCTAGAGGAATCATTACTCTGTGATAGTTCCTTAGTACGTAGTAATTTTGAAAGAAATGGGAAAAAACGAAAAAGTGGCAATCGCAGGAAAATCGAACACATACCTATATATACGCCATATCTGGCTAAAAATAAAGATAGGCATGGGTAGCCAGATCATCTAGAAACACTTTCCAACACTATAAAAATACAAGTTTTACGACACTACTTGCCAATTCCTTACGGTAACATGACTAAGAAAAAAAATGCAAAACAAATAAAAAGGGGCACTCGCGGAAAAATGGCCAATATTCTAATATACGGCATTTCAGAAGAAAAAAAATTTCAGCCACGTGATAGGCAAACCATCAACACACATTTTCCGACAAATAAACATATAAATGAATCATTACTCTGTGATAGTTCCTTAGTACGTAGTAATTTTGAAAGAAATGGGAAAAAACGAAAAAATGGCAATCACAGGAAAATCGAACACATACCTATATATACGCCATATCTGGCTAAAAAAGGATAGGCATGGGTAGCCAGATCATCTAGAAACACTTTCCAACACTATAAAAATATAAGTTTTGCGACACTTCTTGCCAATTCCTTACGGTAACATGTCTAAGTAAAAAAATGAAAAACAAATAAAAAGGGGCACTCGCGGAAAAATGGCCTACATTTTATTATACGCATTTCAGAAGAAAAAATTTCAGCCACGTGCTAGGCAAACCATCAAGGCACATTTTCCGACAAATAAACATCTAAATGAATCATTACTCTGTGATAGCTCCTTAGTACGTAGTAATTTTGAAAGAAATGGGAAAAAACGAAAAAATTGCAATCACAGGAAAATCGAACACATACCTATATATACGCTATATCTGGCTAAAAAAAAATAGGCATGGGTAGCCAGATCATCTAGAAACACTTTCCAACACTATAAAAATATAAGTTTTGCGAAACTACTTGCCAATTCCTTATGGTAACATGACTAAGCCAAAAAATGCAAAACAAATAAAAAGGGGCACTCGCGGAAAAATGCCCAACATTCTAATATACGGCATCTCAGATAAAAAAAAAAGACATGCACGTGTTAGCCCAACCATCAAGGCACACTTTCTAACACATAAACATGAAAAAAAAATCAATAATATACGGCAATTCCTTACTACGAAGTAAATTTTTACAAATATTGAAAAAAATCAGAAATTGGCAACCGCAGTTAAATACCCAATATACCAATAACTACGTCGTATCTGACAAAAACAAAGTCACGCATGGGTAGCCAGATCATCTAGACACACTTTCCAACACTAAAAAAGCAAAAGTTTTACGATACTATTTGGCAATATCTTACGGAAAAATGACTTGGCAAAAAAATGAAAAGAAATTAAAAAGGGGCACTCGCGGTAAAATGGTCCTCGTGGTGATGAACGACATTTTAACTAAAAAAAAAAAATCATGCACATGGTAGCCAAACAATCCACCAAGACTTTCCACAACTGATAACCTATACAAGTTGCACCATTCTACGACAATTTCATAATACGTAATAACTTTGATAATTATGCAAATTACCTTAGAAGGGTAAACTCGGTCGCGCTCGACCCCGACGCGTCTCAGAAATCGGGGAAGGAGTACAGCTACAGCAATGCACATCTGGACACTACTAGAGCGTGTAGGCGAGACACCTACTACAGGTCGATCACCCACAAATTCAGTCACGGGGGTGAGTCACCTGAGAAAAACCTCTTTTTTTTTTACGCTCGGGGACGCGGACGACCCACCGTACCGTTCCAGGGTTAATGCAGCATAAATAAACGGATTTCGTCTTTCTTTATGTTCGTGTCCTACAGTCCACATCAAAAGGTCATAAGCCAGAGATCCTGTCTCGTAAGTCTTATTTTTCAAGTCATCAGATAGCATCTCTGCAACTTTTAATGTTGATCCAAGCAAACTCTCTGTAGTCAAATGAAAATGTCTTCTATGCAACTCATCCAATGAGGCAGAAAACCTTGAAATGGTCGTTCTTAAGCTAGTGACATCATTTTCTTGAAGAAAAATTGCTTGCATATTCACTTCTACAACTACGTTGCTTGATGTAATAAAAACGTCTTCTTGTCTTTCAACTATAGTGCCATATTTAAAATTTATACTTTTAGTTTTAGAGCTCATCCTACACGAGAAAAATGTCTGAGCGAACAATATCACTCCCAACAACAAAAAATTCATCTTAGAAACCTATAACGAGAAATATATATGCAATTACTCCTGTATTAAGAAGAAAACTTTTAATCACATAAATAAAAAAATTTTCCCTCACTTCTTTCCCTCTCTTTTCTTTTTTCTTTTTAATTTCTTATGTGAGCCAATGGTACTATTCTCTCATCTGTGGGTTGGGATACTTTTTGAACTCTAAACCTATTGGCCGTTAATGTTTCCAAAATGTTAAATGGGCCTTCAAACTTAGGTGTTAGTTTATAATTGAGTCCTTTGCGCACATTGATTTGAATATACACGTTATCACCCACGGTATATGTTTTAGTTGGCTTCGCTTTTTTATCATGATTCCTTTTCATTATGATTTGTGATTCTTCTAAATTCTTTCGAAGGATATCATATCGACTTATACTTTCATTTATACATTCTTTTAAAGGATTTGATAGATTAGTTGTAGGCGTTAATACATGGAAAGGCGTTCTAACTGGGGTACCATACAATGCTTCATGCGGTGACATTTTAATTGATATATGATATGAATGATTCAGAGTACTCAGTGCCGCCGGTATTGCAATATCCCAGTTGGGGTCTGATCCCCCTAGTATTACTCTTAATATATTTAAGATCTTCCTATTTGCTCTTTCCACTAGCCCATTCGACTCTGGGTGATATATCATGGTATTTATTTTCTTTAGGCTGAGGAATTCACACAATGAGGTAAGAAAGTGATTATCAAATTCACCACCCGAGTCTGAGATTATCATGTGTGGAATTCCAGGTTTACAAATGTAACACTCGTAAAACTTCCTAGCGCATTCAATCGCAGTTTTAGTTTTAAGCGCTATTAGTTCTGTATATCGAGTTAAAGCATCTATAATTACTAAGAGGTGCTTATTTCCTCTGTCTGACTCGTAAAATCCTGTTAACAAATCTAAATGTATTCTTTCAAAGGGTTGATTGGGCACAGGATAAGCCCCTAGGCTGACAGGTGTTTTTCGTATGCCCTTTGTTTTCCTGACATGTGCGACAATTAGCTATGTGTCTTTTTATATCTGTAAGCATCGTATGCCAATAAAACAATGATTTGGCTTTCTGTGACATTAATGAGAACCCCGGGTGTCCATGTAATGGATTTGAATGCAACCAATTCAGGACAGTGGAAATAAGTGAGACTGGTACTACTACCTGGTCGTTAGTTACATGTGGTGTATTGCGGGTTTTCCTTGTCACAGTCCTAAACAGAATATTATCTTTGATTATATAATTCTGCTGCTTATACTTTATATATCCCTTTTCCTTATGATTGCCTTTCAAAGCATTTATAATTGTTTCTATTTTCTGATCTTTTCTTTGCTCAGTCTGTAACAATTCAGCGCTCCAGCCTAAATCTTCTTGTTCAGATATCGTTTTAACAATAGGCATGGATGTTGATATATCTATTAATTCAGCTAAAGGCTCCGTACAAGAAGACACGGGGTTGCGTGATAATGCATCCGCAATGATATTTGCCTTCCCAGGTAAATACCCGATTCTTGCGCCAAAATCTTGAATGATCAAATGCCACCGAGTTCGTTTAGGACTGTGGTTGAAGCCTTTAAAGAACTCTGTTAGTGGTTTATGGTCAGTAAGAACCTTAACGGGATAACCGTAAATTATGAACTTAAAATGCACTAGTGAATTAACAATAGGTAGCCCTTCCTTGTCTATTACTGCATACTTACTTTCGGAAGTTCTCAATTTTCGAGAATAGAAAGCTATCGGGAAAAATTGTTTATCATATTGCTGAAGCAATACCCCTCCTACTCCTAAGTCTGAGGCGTCTGTTGCAATGAAGAATTCCTTACCGAAGTCAGGAAATTTTAAGATAGGAGAACTAAACAGTTCATCTTTCAAGGTATCAAACGCCTGTTGATGTTGCTCAGACCATATGAAATCTACGCCCTTCTTCGTAAGATCAGGAAAAGGAGCGGCTATTATTGAATAGTAGCGTATAAAATGACTGTAATATCCACTACAACCCAGAAATTGCTGTATTCCCTTGACATTAGTAGGTATGGGAAAATTACGTATAGCCGACACCTTATCATGGACTACTTTAAGACCTTGGCTTGACACCATGAAACCCAAATATATTAATTTTGTTTTGAAAAACTCACACTTACTAATCTTTACCCTTAAGTTATGTTGTCTTAATCTCTGTAGTACTAGTTCTAACTTACGTAGATGTTCTTCTAAAGTGTTGGAAAAGATTACAAGATCATCCATATAGGCATGCAATATATCCCCTAACAAGTCTCCAAACACTATGTTAATCATTCTTGTAAATGTTATAGGAGCACAACGTAAACCAAAAGGCATCCGTAAAATTTCATAATGTCCCCTGGCTGTGCGAAGGCTGTGTATGGGATACTATCTTCTTCTAATGATATCTGGTGAAAGCCTTTAAGTAAGTCCAAACTGGTAAAATATTTATTCTGACCTAACAAAGACAAAATATCGTCAGTACATGGCACTGGGAATCGATCAGGGATCGTCTCCTCGTTTAGACGACGGAAATCGACGCAGATGCGCCATGTTCGATCTTTTTTCGGTACAACTATTAAAGGAAAATTATAAGGGCTGTTTGATTTCCTAATGACTCCTTCTTCTAGCATTTTACCTACTTCATCATTTATTTCATTCTGGAATTTCATAGGGAGTCTGTACGAGGGTACATAGATAATTTTCTGCTTGTCCTTTAACCTTATTTGATGCTCGATCACATCTGTTTTTCCTAAGGATCCATCCGTAGTGGAAAAAACATCATGATATTTAGTTAAAAGTCCAAAATTTTTCTGCTGAATTTCTTCGTCTTGAATGTCTTTATTGATTTTATTTCTAATAGACCGCAAAAGGGATTCATCCGCAACTGATTGAGAGTGATTGATCTCAGCAACGGTAAGAATACGATGTTTATAAACTTCTACATCCAAGATATGTTGATTTTTGTGAATTACTAAAGTGTTATTTAAATGATTACAGACTTCAATATTACATTGTTGATGTGAGCCTACTGTATAAATAGCTTGTGTGACAGACAATCCGTTAGTTTTCAAAGTGTCGGAAAGGATTAATATTTCAGATCCCGGTAATGTTTTCTTTATTTGCACTATTAAATTCGAAGGTACGTTTGGTTCGATAGATTGCGTGCAAGATGATATTACGGGTGAACGAGAATTCTGCTGGGTCGCTTATTTTATTTCCTTATTAGTGAGACAAGTTATTGGTTCTTCAACGTACATTACGGTTACATTTGTCGTCTCCTTTTTATCCAAAACTGATTTTAAGGTATTAGAAGACTTATAGAATTTCCCTTTGATATACACGCCGTGCTTGGCAGGGGCTAAGATAATGTTTTGATTTCCCATAGATGGGTATCCTATAATTACAGCTGGATACATATCAATGTTTTTTACAACAACAAATGTATCGGCAATCGTGCGTTTACCGACTTTGAACTGAACATGAGTTATGCCTATGACATTTAATTCATTATTTCCTATACCCGAGAGTCTAACTCTGGATTTTTCAATCGGGAAGTTCGAAAACAACAAATGATGTGTCTTCAAATCCATGATATTACATGGACTGCCAGAGTAAAAAAATAACGTAAAGGATTTGTGTTCTAAATTTACAGCATATAAGGTTGGTCGTAACTCATTTTGGCTTATTATTGTATGAATTCGTTGTAAATCTACGGGAGCATGCACTGTTTTACTTAATTCGGCCGTGTGTTTCATAGGAAAATCTATTGTCTCACAATTATCTGATAAAACATTAAATTGATTATTCAATACTATTGATGTTGACATGAATGACCTTGACCCAACATCACTCTCTTCCCCTCTGGAGTTAACTATGTGGTATTTGCTTTGCTCTGCACATTCTGAAAATTAGTCTGACCTTGCGAGGTCTGCTTTGACGACCCAGGCTCAGCAATATTCGAAGAAGTGTTTGTTTGCTTTGGACTCTGAACTGCATTGACATTTGGTTGTTTCTTCTTATTGTTAAAATGAGGATTTTCTTTTTATTTCCATATGGAACTGACTGTGGAATTGACTGTGTATTTCTGGGATTCTGTTGTGTCTTACGCGAGTAACATTGGTTGTATGACTGTGTTGAACTGTTATGAATCGAGCAGAATTTCGTTCTGCAGTCCGCGCTTAAGTGACCTTGACGTTTGCAATTATAACACGTCATTCCCGCTACTTGACTATTAACTACGTTCACTGTTTGTGGTTTTGTTTCATTCTTTGCAAAAACTTGAGTTAACACGGGATCGAGATCTGGACACTTGGACATGTGTTTCTTTATCTGTTTATATACATCCAATTCCGTACTTGCAGGCGTTAACTTCTTATCAAAACACCGCACTAAAGCTTCAGGCAACATAAGTGTCATGTAAGTTAGATATATTAATCGTAAAAAATCTTTCACGGAGATGTTATCCCTAGTAACCCAAGTGGAATTACCTAAAATGTCCTGATATTCATTAAGCCTATCAGCTATGAGAGCTGCTCTCTCAATAACATTAAGCCGATTCATAGTGGCTTGATTAAGTGTATTTCGTAACGTTAATACTACATCCAAGGCTTCCTCACCCCCATAGACCGCGCGTAACCTAACTTTGAAATCATCCCAGGTAACTGCTTCTTGAAATGAAACACCTCTTAAATACGCACTCGCATCCCCCTTAGAAAAATCTATAAAACTTTTAGCTTCTTGTAATTGTACAAAAGGGTCTACGATTTGTTTGGCATTTAAATGGGCATCGACGGATGAAATCCATGACTCCACATTTCGTGGCAAGAACCCATTGACTCGACCCTGAAAAGGAAGGATTGCTGACCTGGCATTTACAAGCGTCACAATTGGAGGAGGATTAGTCTGGCCTATGCCACTAGGTCCGGGGGTAGGGCTCACAGGGGGAGTCATGACTGCTGTATTTCTTTTCCTATCTCTTCGACCCCTTGCAATTCTATCAAAATATCTATATGAATACAGACGTCCACTGCGTAAACGCATATGTATAATAAAATTCCCCAAACAATGTTACTAATCCCAAGACATTTCCCGAGAATTTCTGAAAGAAAAAGGAATTAGCACAAAGAGAGAAAAAATTCTAGATGAGAATTCGGAGTTGAACACAGTTTCCTTTAATGAAAGGAAAATAAAAGAATAGCAAATCACTCACCCCAGTAATAATCGACTAACGACTCGTGATAACTACACTTCACTGCCCAAACTAGAATGAATTCAAAAATTTGTACTTAGCTTATGTATGGTTCTGTGTGATGTCAACACATCCTCTCTCTCTCTCTTGATGTTTTGTTAGCGATGTATCGTTCTACTTTCTGTTGAATGTAGTGCTTCCTGGATATGTTTTGTAAACGTTGAACGTCAGTCCTTGGGTTTCCTAGGATGTTGATTGAAGATCCAGTTCATCAGTTTGTATTTATGACATTCATTAAATGTTAAATATTTCGATGGATTATATTACTTAGTCAAAATTGTAGATACATGTAGATAACGTTGAGTTATTGAAGATCTTTCTCTGGTTTTACAGATTTTATTTTGAAGTCTTGAAGATCTTCCTCTAATTCTTAGAGTTTAATATTATAGTTACTTGAAGATCTTTCTCTGATTCGTAGAGTTTAACCGCTGCCACCATTTATAAGTATGCTACTTTTATAAGCACACATTGAGTATGTGTTGTTTAAGATTGTGTAAGGCTGGATAACGAAGTACATCTTATTAGCTTTAAAAGTATTTATTGTCTAAAAACAACAGAGTTAAACATCTCGATCATAGGAGGGAGCTGGTTTGGTCGGATGACCAATTCTGGTGAAGTATAGATATGAACTGATTAAATTATCGATATCACAGATATCGTATGCTTAGTTGATGTAGCATTTTTAACACAATCTCGGAAGACACCTGCATCCGGTGACGTCACAAACTTTCACACACTGATGCATTGGTGTTGACGTTTAAGAAAAATGTTACATTGCCGAGGCTGCATTGTGCATTTCTGTTTATGATTTCACATGACTACAGCAAATCTCACGGCTAGCATCTTCATCCAAAATGTCATATTACGTCATATTTTTAAACAAGTAATAACAATTATTTCATTTATTACATATATATGTATTTATGTATATATATATATATATATATATATATATAGAATATATATATATATATATATAATATGTATATATATATATATATATATATACATATATATATATACATATACATGTATATATATCTATATAACTATGAATATATATATATATATATATATATATAATATATATATATTCGTTATAAATGTATATCTATATATAGATAGATACATATATATATATATATATATATATAAATATTTGTCTATAAAACCTAGACATTTACATTTTATTAAATAGGGGATGAGAATCTATATCAGCTAGTTGGGCTTGTGGAATTTATAGCCAATAATCCCTTGTAAAAGACGGGAAAACATATCGTATCGTACCACCATCCGGCAGAAACATTGTCTTCCCATGTACGGCAAATACATCCGTAGATTTATCCTAAAAATTTCTCCCTGGATATCAACCTCTTTTTCATAGTAACCTCACCTCATTTCTCCATGTTTTTCTCCCTGACACCTTACTGGAATCTGATATCCTATGTCTGAACGATATCCTACGAGATACAAAGGACCGGCCGGAATCTAATAAAAGACGGTATTAATATTACCAAGCCTCAGGACACCCAAGTGGTTAGCTCATTCAATTTGTTTATGAAAGGCGTTGTTTTGGCGGTAATAGATGGTATTATATCAATGAATCATTCAGACAGAGGGGTATTGGTGACATATTATGAAAGGATTGATTCAAATCTGGATTTGATTGCATGAATGGAATAAAGAGTATCCACTGATTTGTATGTGAAATATGTATCCCTGTCAATATGCACGAATCTTGACATGAAAATAAAGCTTTTTATTTATATTTCAATTTAGATGTAACCCAATGGATTGATTAGAATTTATATTTTAATGTGTTAATGAGATAAAGTAAGATAATATATATATATATATATATATATATATACGCATTCATAAAAAATAAATTATACACATGCATATGTTTATACTTTTTTTTCCAGACCTTAATTGCAAGATCATACTAAAAGTGTGGTTTATGTAAACTTTCAAACAAATAAAAAGATCATGCATTTAATATGATATGTCAACGCTCATGCATATGAATAATGGAAAAATTATTGCATATAGGAGTATACCAATGCTAATTCATGAACGGGTAACTGTGCAACAAGTAAACATATACTTTCATGGACGCATGCAAAGCAGTATGCAATCAAGTAACAATACATTATAATGCATTTTGGAATACATAAATGCACAATGAAGCAGGCAGGTTAAATCTGAGGTTTTGGAGAAGAGACAAATTGCGACGAATCAAACTAATTTGGCAGAGAACTTTGATGAAGTTATCAGTTTCTGCGACAATTAGCAGAACGTCTGAATCTAGTTTAGGACGCACGACTTATTCCTCTCTATTGCGAGAGAGAGAGAGAGAGGAGAGAGAGAGAGAGAGAGAGAGAGAGAGAGAGAGAAAATATATATCTAAGTGATTTTTACTGACAGTGGGCCGAACGCCAACTCAAGCAGACAGACAGGGAAATAGCTGAGCATCACTTTCACTAAACAAACAATATGACCAAATATGATTAACTGATTTGAAAACCTCATTGACTAAAAATCTTAATCCGTATTATTCTTTTAAACTCATCATTTTATGAATAATTTTGCATATATTGATAAATGATTTTCGTTGGAATAATGTTTGTAAATTAGCAATGATAAATTTGGTCCACTTTAATAACTTTCATAATCTTCAGATATGCAAATGATCTTGTTTTTTGTTTTTTGTTTCTCGTTTTTCTTTTTTGGGAACGATTTTTATTTCATGGGAATACAATATAGTATTATAACAGTTTTTTTTACTGTTTGTGAAGTATTTGATAATAATAATAATAATAATAATAATAATAATAATAATAATAATAATAATAATATATACCGTAACTTTTTAATAGTATTACTAATTGAATGAAATGTTAACTTGCATGCTTTAGGTCACCACATTTAAAGTGGCCGAAATAAGCCTTGGTAATAATTTTCGAGAATATTTGCGATATGCTCAAGAGGAAAAGATCGCCAATTTTAGGAACGGAGACTATAAATTCATTATCATTATTATTATTATTATTATTATTATTATTATTATTATTATTATTATTATTATTTTTATTATTATTATTATTATTATTGTATTTGTTGTTGTCGTTGTTGTGGTTGTTGTTGTCGCTGTTTATGTCGTTGTTGTTGTTGTTGTTTTGTTGTTGCTGTTTATGTAGTTTCTGATGTTGTTGTTGTTGTTGTTGTTGTTGTTTTCGCTGTTGTTGTTGTTGTGGTTATTCAGATTTTTTTTAGTAAAATGGATGGAAATAAAAAGAAAGAAAAAATCTGTAGTAAACGAGGGGAAAAATATAAGAGAGGAGAGAGAGAGAGAGAGAGAGAGAGAGAGAGAGAGAGAGAGAGAGAGAGAATTACAGTAACTAAAATAATGCTTATAATTGCTAAAAGTAGGTAAAAATAATCAAAGGGTAGAGTTCTAATTAATTTAATTCTTTTCCAATTTCACAGTACTGTTTTAGATATAAATTTATATGGAAAACTTGAGAGATTAAATGTCCATTGTAATATATCTAATATATGGGAATAAATGTCTAGATGTCTACTAAATACGATATTATCTAAGTGTTCGCTGTAACCCTACTTTTGGCACACCCTGTACTAATTATTTTCCGGTCTACTTACATATATGTATGAAAATATATGACGTATTATTCTTATTCTGATATTATTTTTCATAGACTAATTTTATTTGCATTATTTCCTCCGTAAATAATCTTAAAACTTAAATTCATATTTCTGAAGCTTGGAATATTTCAGGCAATTTTTTGTCTCTCAGTTTTGCTGTCAATGGCAGATCATAAAAGATGATTAAGTATTTTTGAAGAGCTATTCTTTCTAATAATAATATCAATATTATAAAATGATATATAACACTATATATTCTATTCTTTTTTACACTGATATTGCATCTTTTGTGAGAGAGACAGTTTGTTAAATATAGATTTAGGAAGAGAGAGAGAGAGAGAGAGAGAGAGAGAGAGAGAGAGAGAGAGAGAGAGAGGAGAGAGAATGTCAAATACATTGCCATAAAATTTTCCAAGAAATTAAGAATTTTTGCAAATTACGCATAAATGAGACGGACCTAATTATTTTCTCAAAACATCTATTAATTTTCAAATGACAAGGAAACATAACTAATTTGATTCTAATATTCATATAGTCAATCAAAATACTTTTCTTTAATATATCCAATTCCTATCCTGTTATTTCCTTATCGTTATCAGTTGTGTTGAAGAATTTTAGAAATTGAATATTCAATTTATCAAATTTCGGTCATCTGATTTGTTTAAAATCTTTATCAAATATGTTGAAGATAATTGGAAATAATGTGTAAAATGTTTAATCATGGCAATGTTGAATGATTGCAAAGTAAAAACATTAATTGTGCATCATTTATTTCCATCAAATACTTACAGGAAACTCAAATCTATAATGCCTCTGAATGCAAATGAACTGGAAGACGAACGGACGATGATATTCGGTCGACCAATTTCAGAGGAAAGTTGTTATTCTGACAGACCATGATATGCCTGCCAGATGTACGACTGAGGTAATAAACATACGTGAACCATTTGCATTTCGTTGGATGGTGTTATAACTATGCCAAATGTACGAGAGAGTTCCTAAACCTTCATTTTCTTCGTCTTCAGTTTTACACATTTCCATATAGTGTTGCTGTTTTCTCTCATTAGTTTCACTTGCGTTATAAACATTGCTTGGAAAGGACTCTGGACTGAAACTTTCTATGTAGAGCCAAGAACAGAAAACATTCTTTCAAAAAGGGAAAATTAGAAAAAATCCTTTGAAAGGAAGGTTTAGTTCGCTGATAACGAAGTTGCTTTGAAACCAATTCATGAAAAAAGGTAATGTTTGAAGATAGTTCGCATAAAATAGATTGCTTGAAAACCCTTCTAAGGAACATATATAGAGTAAAAAAAAGTAATAATTACTAGGTCTAAAACCTTAAAATGTGTTAGCTTTGGAAACCTTTCAAGGAAAATATTCCTAGAAAAGGAGACGTTTAGCTCCCTCTATGTCATGGTAGCTTTGAAACCTTTCCAAGGAAAAGGTAGGGTTGAAAACGTCCCTTTAAAAGGAGTATGTTTTGATTACCTTAAAAGGAGGGTTGCTTTTAAATCATCCCAGAAATATTTTAGAGCTGAAAAACCTTCCTTGGAAAGAAGGCTGTTTAGTTCATTTACAAAAAAAGGGCTATTTTGAAACCTTTCTAAGGAAATGGTATGGTTGAAATCATTCATTAAAAAGAAATAGTTTGGTTCCCCTATAAAAGAGTTGCTTTGAAACCTTTCCAGGGAATAGAGGAGGTTGAAAACCTCCCTTGAAAAGAAGTAAAGTAAATTCCCCTATAAGGAATTTATCTGAAAGCTTTCCAAGTGAAAATGGGAGTTAAAAACATCCCTTGAAAAGGAGGGAGACTAGTTCCCTTATAATGGGTTGTTTTAAAACATCTTCCACTGATGAAAATAATCCAATATGCAAAAACCCCATATATACCACACGTATGATTCTCCTCTTAAACTGACCTGACCCATTTCCAGCGGATCGTTTGACATTATTCTGACTTCAGTCTTTAGCTCTGAGATCCCAAATTCTCCCAACCTAATTGTGTTGGTTTGATGCTTCAGCCACATCCATCTCGCTGGCCTTCATCTCCATTTGAGACATCCCAGATACAAGAGATCGCATTTACTATTTTTCATCGGGGAGGAGAGAGAGAGAGAGAGAGAGAGAGAGAGAGAGAGAGAGAGAGAGAGAGAGTCTTTTATCTCTTCCTCTGAGACCCAGAAAGCACAGGACAAATGGTAAATGGAGAATGACGATTTAACAGCTGGATTCCAGACTAACTGACAGTGCCACGTTTATGGGTTTGGACTGAGAGAGAGAGAGAGAGAGAGAGAGAGAGAGAGAGAGAGAGAGAGAGAGAGAGAGAGCATTTTGCACGATGCAATAATAATAATAATAATAATAATAATAATAATAATAATAATAATAATAATAATAATAATGATAATAATAATAATAATAATAATAAAAATAATAATAATAATGATATTGCTAACGATAATAATTATATACCAAATAGCATAAAAAAATAATAATTAAAATGAAAACAAAGAACATCCAGATGTGGAGAAAACTATATCAAATCAAATTCAATTACACCAAACTGAAGAGCATTTCGTTAAGTGAGGAGCCGTTACAGAGACAAAACCTCTCCCGAACTACTACATCGACTCGAGACTTCCCAGATAAATCCCAAACGTCCTCCATTCTCCATTCAGGGAGACAACTCGAGAGATCTATTTTAATTGGAATCAAATATCTGTTACTTGCGTGGATAGTGAAGCCAATTATCTCGAATATTGGAGTCTATGAGTCAAAGATTCGAAGTCTTGTGGTAAAGATTGGAAAGAAATACATTATTTTTCTTATGAGGAATCAAGTGTTTTGGATATTGATGGGATTCGAATGATTCATTCATGGATCGACAGGAAATGTAGAATGGGTGGGATTATTTGTTGTTTGAAAGGTGATGGAAGTAAGATTGTATTTTTTTGTTTTATGTATTAGTTATATATATATATATATATATATATATAGGTTTGGTTCCCCTATAAAAGAGGAGTTGCTTTGAAACCTTTCCAGGGAATAGAGAAGGTTGAAAACCTCCCTTGAAAAGAAGTAAGGTAAATTCCCTTATAAGGAATTTACCTGAAAGCTTTCCAAGGGAAAATGAGAGTTAAAAACTCCCTTGAAAAGGAGCGAGACTAGTTCCCTTATTATGGATTGGTTTAATAAACCTTCTTCTGATCTTTGTCCTTACCCTTATACTGTTTCTATCCACATCTATGTTTATGACACCTTTACAGACATGGCCCTCTGACCTTAAACATAACATGACCACCCCACTATAGTCTCTATTCCTGAATTATTCAATAATTCCGTTTTATTACTGTTATTCAATAACATCAATCATTTCTGATTATATCTCTTCTCTATATTCTACACGTCCATGCAATACCCTACTATCTTCATCTTTTACTTTTTTTCTGTTTTTTTTATGCGGGCCTTCTCTCCTTGGTCTCATCACCAAAAATTCATTACTATTCTTATTCCTCTTATTTGAAAATTTACTGTAATTTTCTCAATGATGTTTTTGTTGCAAAAACATTCCTCAAGCAGACTATTCTGATCTCATATACAATATTCTTTTCGGTCACGTGCAAAAGCTTGCTCCATACATCTCTTAGGTTGATAAGGAATAGGGAGTGGTCATACCCTGGAGAGAGGGTTTTGTTTGCGTGCATCTGCATATTTGTATAAATATTTAACCACCAAATCTCGCAGGTCCCATACTCTAGCTAAAGATAAATGTAATTAGCGTAAAGATGAAAATAATCCAATATGCAAAAACGCCATATATACCACACGTATGATTCTCCTCTTAAACTG
>NC_090758.1:30195194-30200267 GCF_036898095.1 Palaemon carinicauda | reverse complement strand
AAATAAATCTCTTTCCTGGAGTAAATACAGTATTGTTTATGAAATTATTATTATTTTTATTATTATTATTATTATTATTATTATTATTATTATTATTATTATTATTATTATTTTGTTACTATTATATTACTATTATTATTATTATTATTATTATTATTATTATTATTATTATTATTATTATTATTATATTATCATTAGATAAGCTGAAACCCTAATTTGAGATTTAGGATACTATAAGCCCAAGGGTTTCAAAAGGAAAAAATATCCCTGTGAAGAAAGTAAATAAGGAAAGAGAATAATATGCCTACGTTTACCCTCAAGCAAGAGAACTCTGATCAAAGACAGTGAAAGACTATGGTACAGAGGCTAATGGTAGATGTTTTTAGAGTTAATTAGCATATCTTATGCTATGTTTCCATGTATAATATGCAACTCAATAACAAACAAGTTAACTTCATCTTATAGATTCGATGAAGGTGATTAACATATCTACATTCTTCATAATGTACACCATAGTTACATCCATACAAGGTCATTCAATTAAAGTAAATAAACATATGATAAAACAATTAAATATCTGAATGTTTAAGCTGAATCATTTTTTGTGACTTAAATATAGCTTCCATGTATTGGTTCTTATTGGTACCTTTAGAACTGGCCAAGAACCTACACTTCCTTTCCAAAGTTAGTGACCTTTCCATAAGCGAGATAATGCAATCAATATATTTGGAGGTAATTTATATCTTATAACCATTGATAGATGTAATTCAATTTGATATATGTATGTACTGAAGCTGATTATATTTCTTGTACTTTCTATTGACAATTGCCTTTTTTTTCTTTAATCTTTTTCAAGATACTAAATTGGTTATTGATACATGAAGTTTGACGAGTCTTTTAAAATAAATAATAATAAATGAATTTCATGACAAATAGAAAACCGAATTATATACCAGAGAGAGAGAGAGAGAGAGAGAGAGAGAGAGAGAGAGAGAGTTGAATGACCTTATTCCATATACATTGCTTGAAAAGTTCATTTCAACTTCATATTCTTTCCTTGGGAAACACCCTTGGGGTGAATAGCCTACCAATCATTATGCAAGAGATACATTCTCTCTCTCTCTCTCTCTCTCTCTCTCTCTCTCTCTCAACATGCAGCACAAGCCTCACATGTACAGCCTTTTCCCTCACGTCATTCTTTATGGGCCATCTTGTCTTTTTAGGTCACCTCGTGATGGCTCGTGTCTTCATACATTTCTTTTTGTTTACGAAAAGTTCCATCGCTGAAGTCTCGTACTAGAAATTGCTGAGAAATGCACAGTTCTTTGAAAATGAATATGTCTTGTTTGCCCAAATGGAAGAGGGTTTCTTTACTTTGGTATGTGACGCAATCATGTCGTGGAACATTTTAAACCTTTTTTTCTTTTTTAATAGTCACAGACGTTTAAAGACCAGGAGCTCTGTTGTTATTGTTTTTTAAAATTATCATTATTGGGATTAGTAGTAGAAGTAGTAGTAGTAGCTTTCTGTAGTTCGACATAATAATAATAATAATAATAATAATAATAATAATAATAATAATAATAATAATAATGCCATAGGGTTCATACAGGGAAAAATAGCCCGAGGAGGCATGGAAACAAAGAAATAACTAAACTTGAAG
This sequence comes from Palaemon carinicauda, assembly GCF_036898095.1. Taxonomy (NCBI): domain Eukaryota; kingdom Metazoa; phylum Arthropoda; class Malacostraca; order Decapoda; family Palaemonidae; genus Palaemon; species Palaemon carinicauda. Next base: position 30,198,604 of record NC_090758.1, on the reverse strand, counting down.
AGAAATAATAAACAATTAAATTAAAATATTTGAAGCAGAGTAAAAAAATTTAAATAGATCTTTCATATATAAACTATAAGAACTTCAAAAAAATAAGAGAATAGAAATAAGAATAGTAATAATGTGAATAATTATGGCATCAAATATAAAACAGCGGTGTGTTTTAATCATAGAATACACGAGAACACTGGTAAGCACTTATTGAACGCCCTCATAAACGTGTTATTGAACGTACTAATCCATGGCGTAATCTGATCAATATTTTCACTTGTTTCTTATCAACAGCAATATCTTTCTCCTGATTCTATATATCAGAGAAGTTTACAACACTCGTTCAAAAGTTATCAATGAATTTTGACAATATTTTATTGAGGAAGGTTATTACATAGTTCTCAATGTGGACGTATTCTCTCTCTCTCTCTCTCTCTCTCTCTCTCTCTCTCTCTCTCTTTTTAGTGATATGGATCACTTTCTCTTTTTTATATAGTTTATCACATATACTAAATTGTTTGATTCCAAAGTCTGTCTATTGTCTATCGTCGTCAATCTCTCTCTCTCTCTCTCTCTCTCTCTCTCTCTCTCTCTCAGAAACACAAATACGTCCCTGATTATACTCCATTAACACGTCTATATTGAATAGGTAACAAGAGCTCTCTCTCTCTCTCTCTCTCTCTCTCTCTCTCTCTCTCTCTCATCCAAACTGACTCCTCCATTTGCAGTTCACCAATTAAGATATACCACCAATCACGAAGAGGCAAAGGCGATCACTCGACCAGTCCCCTTTCTCTTCCAAGGAGGGCCACATCTTGGCCCAGAGAACAACCTCCTGATGGTTCAGTTTTTTTTTTTATTTTATCTCTGCATATCAAGGAACCTCCGGGAATACTTTACTTTCGTTTTCTACGCCTTATTTTTTCTCACATTTTTTTTTTTAGTTTACATCGATGAATTCTCAATTCAGCGTCTGTTTATCCTTTAGGTCTGTGTCTGAAAATGACTTATCTTTATTTATCTGTTGCTTAACGCTGGGTGGTACTGAGTCAACTGACTGCATCTGTATCTAACTGGTCGTAACCAGTTTGCAGTTCGCTTTGTGACTGTTACCGACTGCAGTCTTTATCTGATTGTTTGTAACTGGTAGCAGCTTTACTGAAGGATTGACTGTTAAACACTAAATCAATTTCAATGACTGTAAGGGACTGCAGCTCTATCTGTCTGACTGGTTGTCAAACTCTGTCACAACAACTGTAGCTTACAAGAGGGATATTCGACTGGTATACTGCAACAGAGTGACTGTAACCGGTACGATTTTAACTGGTTAGAAGCCTTTCGGACCAAGTATGGTTGCTTATGACTGTCTGTAACTTTTTATGACTGTCTTGAAGTAATTGCTGGCTATTTCTGACTGCAGGTTTGTATGATTGGTTGCTAGGGGTGTAGCTAACTACAAGTACGCATGATTAACAATTAATAACTGTAATCTAGTCCATTTAACCTTAATTAACCTCAAGTGTGTCTAATTGAGTGTTTTTAACCATAGATTAGAGTAATTGGAAGTGAAATTGCAGGTCTGGCTTATTGTAAATGAGTGCTAGTTACTGACATGACCCCAGATAGACAGCTGCTTGACATTTACTTAGTAACTTGCTGCTGTCTTTTTCCATCTAACTGGCTTTCTATCTGTCTTTTTCTATTAGACTGACCTGGCGTTTTACAATATATCATCAGTCGTTAACTAAAAACTAAATGACTGTTTGTTTACAGACTGTCTTTTCCAATCAACTCAAGATCAGATAAGTGTTGCTATGCTAACTATAATAAAAGATTCTTTCTTTCTCTCAGTAGATTTGCCTCCTCTAAATAATTCTCTCTCTCTCTCTCTCTCTCTCTCTCTCTCTCTCTCTCAATATAGCGAATACTTGGGATAGACGTCCAGCGGATGTAGTAAACAGTAACACGGTAAACGAGTTCAAGAATAAGTTAGACAAGAGCATAAAAACTCTCTAAATGCTTAAACTAAATCGCTCTGTCAAAGAACAAATGGAGTCTCTGCGGATGGACTAAAAATTCTTTGAAACATCCAGAATGCTTGTAACTCCTTGTAAACCGCCCCCCCCCCCCCCCCCCCACACCCCTCTCTCTCTCCCTCTTCTCTCTCTCTCTCTCTCTCTCCTCTCTCTCTCTCTCTCTCTCGACCTGCTTCCTTTCATTTGCGTTAATTCCTATCCCGTCCACAGTTTTGCAACCGAGAATGACTGGCAAAATCATCGGACTTGGCATGATTATCAACATACGCCCGTGTTTAACCTATTGCTTTCTTGATTACATTCACTCTGTGTTTTTCCCTCACTTGCTTTAAGGCAGTTACACAACCAGAACTAACATTTGGGCCAAGATATGACACTGGTTATAAGAGTCACTGGCTGAGAGTGGAGATGAGTCGTAGATGTATTTGATATGAAAAAGGAGAGGCATTGGATGAACTAAATCTTATAAATTGTTTATAGATTTTATTAGGGATGGATTTACAATTAAAGGTCTTTATTTGGAAATATTCGTAAATATATATCCATGAGAACTGAGTAATTATCCTTAACTTTTGATCAATAGTATTATGTAAACAGAAAAAATTATTCAATAGGGGTACATCTTTATTGTAAAAGATATATAATAATGCATAAAGATTCAGCAATATTTTTAGCTTGTTATTCAACAGAATTTATAATTTTTAGTAACTGGAAATAGATTTATCAGTTTTTGATTCGAAGAAAATATCCTGAATTTTGACAAAAAAAAAAATATATAATTTCACATTTTGAGGATGAATGCCACATTACTCTTTCATACGGTACTGATGTTAACCTGACGTTTTGGTGACATTTTAATCATTTCTTTTTTAATATTAAAGTTATGAAAAAGTTATATCCTAAAAACGTAGTTTTTTATAATTAATTTATACATTTACTAAGATATTTGTATGTTCTCTATTAAATAATATATCTATTAATTGATGTAATCTAACTATGTATAAATAACTAAATGGCTTTAGAAATTAGAAATTATTAGTTCTTATTCAACCTAGACATATATATATATATATATATATACGTTAGTGTGTGGATATATGTATTTATATATATATATATATATATATACATATATATATATATATATATACACATATATATGTATACGTTAGTGTGTGGAGATATATATATATATATATATATATGTATAACCATATAACCTTTTTACATTTAGTTCATATTTATATATATATATATATATATATGTATATATATATATATACATATATATATATATATATATATATACATATATATATATATATGTATAAACATATAACCTTTTTACATTAGTACATATCTCCAGAGGGCATCTAGCCTAAA
>NC_090758.1:30177694-30187694 GCF_036898095.1 Palaemon carinicauda | reverse complement strand
GCATAGAAAGAATGACCGTACCATCAGATTGAAGATGTGTTGTGCAACCTCAAGTTGGTTGCACAGAAGAGGAGAAGGGAAATTTCTAGAGACATGGATATAATAATGCAAGAACAGGAAGAACAGGAGAGGGTCATAGTGGGTGCAGATTTGAATGGTCATGTTGGAAGTGATATTGAGGCAATTGGTCGGGTGCATTGGGGCCATGGAATTGGGGAGAGAAATCCAGAAGGAGAGAGTGTAGTGGACTTTGCTGTGTCATTTAACATAGCAATAGTAAACACATTCTTTAAGAAGAAAATGGAAAACCTAATAACTTATAGGAGTGGGGGAAGATGCTCCCAGATAGACTACTTCCTGTATAAAAGGATAAAGCTGGTGGAGGTCAAGAACTGCAAGGTTATCCCAGGTGACCATGTAGCCCCCCAACACAGACTGCCATGTATGGACTTAGGCCTAAAAAGGGAAAGAAAAGCTAAAGCTCAAGGGATAAGGAAAATTAAATGGTACAAACTAGTGAGGGAAGGAGATAAGATGAGAGGGTTTTGAAGGATATTGATATAGGAATTGAAGATGTTCAAGAATGGTGGACACGAAATGCAGCAGTAATGAGAAGGCATGGAAAGGAGCTGCTAGGAGAGACATCTGGTATCATATGGGAAGAAAAGGAGAGTTGGTGGTGGAATGAAGAAATTGAGAAAGTTGTAAAAGATAAGAAGGAGGCAAAGAAGAGATGAGAAGAGTCACAGTCAGAGGAAGACAGAGAGAGGTTCAGAGAGAAAAACCAGGTGGTGAAGAAGGTAGTAACCCAAGCTAAAGCTAAGGCATATGATGATGTGTATAATGAGCTGGGGACAAAGGGAGGATTAAACAAGATGATCAAGCTATCAAAGACTAGAAATAAGAGCACCAAAGATATTACACACATCAAACAAATTATGTAGTACTTAGAAAGGAGGAAGACATTGTAAAGAGATAGAAAGAATATTTTGAACAGCTGTTAAATGAAGAAAATGATAGATTATTAAGAAAGGATGGACTGGTGAATTTTGGCATGGTAATAAGTTTCTCTAGGCAAGAGGTAATATATGCACTGAGGAAGATGAAGAATGGGAAGGCAACTGGACCAGACATGATTCCTGTGGAGGCATAGAAAGTATTAGGAGATGAAGGAGTGGATATACTGTACGATCTCATGATAAAGATTTTTGAGCAGGAAAAGATACCAAATAAGTGGCATGGGAGTATATTGATCCCAATCTTCAAAGGGAAAGGTGATTTCCAAGAGTGTGGGAATTACAGAAGTATTAAATTAATGTCCCACACTTTGAAGATACTGGAAAGGATGATAGATGCCAGACTAAGAGAAGAAGTAGAAATAGGTAAAGAGCAGATGGGATTCATGGAGGGGAGGGGAACAACAGATGATGTATTTTGTCTGAGGCAACTAATGGAGAAATTACGGAAAAAGCAAAGAGAACTGCATGTGGTATTTATTGACCTCGAAAAGGCTTATGACCGAGTCCCAAGACAAGAGGTATGGAGGAGTCTGAGGGAGAGGAGGGTGCCAGAGAAGTACGTTCGACTGATACAAGATATGTACCGTAATGTATTTACTAGAGTGAGGAGCAGTTCTGGGGAGACAGGGTTTTGAGGTGAGAGTAGGATTACACCAAGGGTCGGCTCTGAGCCCATTTATCTTTAACATAGTGATTGACGTTTTAATAAAAGAGGTAAGGGAGGCAGTACCATGGAACATATTGTATGCAGATGATATTGTTCTGTGCGCAGAGAGCAGGGAAGATCGGGAAATGAAATTGGAAAGATGGAGGCAAGTACTGGAGGACACATGAATGAGAATAAGTATATCTAAGACAGAATATATGTGTACCACCAGTGAGGGGGATGATAGAGAAAGTATTCATCTTAGGGGAGAACAGATAAAGAGAGTTAATAAGTTTAAGTATTTGGGATCCTTTGTTAACGCTGAAGGAGGTATGGAAGATGAAGTTAAACATCGGGTACAGGCAGGCTAGAACAACTGGAGAGCAGCCTCAGGAGTTCTTTGTGACAAAAGAATACCACTTAAGTTAAAAGGAAAATTTCATAAGACAGTGGTAAAAACAGCAATGCTGTATGGAACAAAAACGGCAAGGATGAGGAAGACAGAGGAGAAGAAGATGGATATGGCAGAAATGAGAATGCTTAGGTGGATGTCTGGGGTGACAAGAGAGGATCGGATAAAAAAATGACTACATAAGGGGGTAGACACAGATGGTAGAAATATCAAAGAAAGTACAGGAAGGGAGGCTGAAATGGTATGGACACCTGATGAGGAAAGATAAGGACCACGTTGGGAGACATACTATGGAGATGGAAGTTCAAGGAAGAAGAAGAAGAGGGAGAACAAGAAAGAGATGGAGGGACTGTGTGAGAGGAGACTTAATGGAAAAGGGGATTGATGAGGCAGAAGCACAAAATAGAAAAAGGTGGAAACGGCTCATCCGCAACGGCGACCCCATATAAAAATGGGAACTAGCTGGGAAGAAGAAGATTTATATATAAATACATATATATACATAATTATATATATATATATATATATATATATATAGATAGATAGATAGATAGATAGATAGATAGATAAAACTTTAACAAAACAAGTGGAAGAAAAATAGGATAGAATAGCGTGCCCAGGTGTACCCTCAAGCAAGAGAACTTTAACCCAAGACAGTGAAAGACCATGGTACAGAGGCTATGGCACTACCCAAGACTAGAGAACAATGGTTTGATTTTGAGTGTCCTTCTCCTAAAAGATCTGCTTACCATAGCAAAAGAGCCTCTTCTACCCTTACCAAGAGGAAAGTGGCCGCTGAACAAATACAGGGCAGTAGTCCCACCTTGAGAGAAGAAGAAATATTTGCTAATCGCAGTGTTGTCAGGAGTATGCGGACCAAGGAAAACATGTAAAGAATAGGCCAATCTATTCGGTATATGCGTAGGGAAAGGGTAAATGAACCGTAACTAGTAAGAAGGATCCAATGTAGTACTGTCTGGCCGGCCGCTCAAAGGACCGCATAATTCTATAGCGGTAGTATCTAGTATATATATATATATATATATATTTATTTATATATATATATATACAGTATACATCAATATATATATATATATATATATAAACAGCATATATATATATATATATATATTTATTTATATATATATATACAGTATACATCAATATATATATATATATATATATATCTATATACATATATATATATATATATATATAGTATACATACATATATGTATATATATATATATATATATATAAATATTTATATATACATATATGTATATATATGTGTATATATATATATATATATATACATATATATATATATATATATGTATATATATATATATATATATATATTTATATATATATGTATATATGTAGATATGTGTGAATATATATGTATATATATATATATATATATATATCACTTGCTCTATTTTCAATGTTATTTTATCTCTATTAAGATATTTATGATTAATGTATCTTTCCTTTCTTCGCATGAAAATATTCTTGCTCGAAGAACCTTTTTATTCTTTTTAGAAAATATTTTTGTTGCATATCAAATTAATTTTGATATAATGTTAATTAAAAAGTTAATATTTCATCCCTTTTTTAGAGGGAATTCAAAGTTATTGACCAAGATTTTTCTCACTTTACTCTAGATATATAAAAATTAAAAATATTATTTCACTTGAGCATGTTTTAACCTAAATCTTCCTTAAATTTAGTTCTGCATCTATATTTTATGAAAATACCAACTAGTCATATCATTTGATTTAAAAAAATTTTAATATATTGTTGAATGACACAGATTTACTTATCCAATATATGGATATGAATCACAACTACCATCATTTGCTCAACTTATTTCACACACATCACAAACCTTTTGAATTTATATGTTCCTAGACTGTATAATTATCTGATTGATAGCGACCAAATTATGGCATGATCTTCCCAATACAGGGCACCAGCCACCCGTTGAGATACTACCGCCAGAGAGTTATTGGGTCCTTTAACTGGCCCGAGAGTAGAACATTGGATTTTTCACTCTGGTTATGGGTCATTTTCTCTTTGCCTACACATACACTGAGTAGCCTGGCCTATTCTTTATATACACGCCCCTGTCTTCAAACACCTGATATCACTGAGATTATCAAACAATTCTTCTCCGTTTAAGGGGTGGACTACTGCAGTGTAATTGTTCATTGACTACTTTCTTCTTGGTAAGGGTAAAAGAGACTTAATTTTTTGTAAGTAGCTCTTCTAGGAGAAGGACACTCCAAAATCAAACCATTGTTTTTTAGTCTTTGGTAGTTCAGGCACACTGTTCTACCTCATTTCTCTTCCCTTGGTTTTTGTAAATTTTTGACGGGTTATATATGAAATATTTATTCTAATTGTGTTACTATTCTTAAAATATTTTATTTTGATTGTTGATTACTTCTCTTATAGTTTATTTATTTCCTTATTTCCTTTCTTCATTGGGCTAATTTCTTTGATGGAGTCCATGGGCTTATAGCATCTTGCCTTTTCCAACTAGGGTTGTAGCTTAGCAAGTATTAATGATTATACTAAAGAAGTTTAGATGGCAAGCTAGGTGCAAGATGACATAATTCTCCTTTTGCCTTTAATATTTTTTTTTTATCTTAGTATATTCTAATCTAGTTTTGTTTATTTCTGTTATGTAATTTATTATTTATCTTTAGGTTTACATTTTGGATAATAATAATAATAATAATAATAATAATAATAATAATAATAATAATAATAATAATAATAATAATAATAATAATAATAATAATAATGATAATAATAATAATAATATTTTTTTCCAGAAATAGATTATATGTGGGTGAATGAATAAAAAGTGTATATTCTATAACAAATAACGTTTTATTAAAATATACATTTATCAAAAACTCTCAATTCATTCAAACCATAATATACAAAGCCAAATTTACAGCGTAAAAATATTTTACAATAACAACATGCACATACATAACAGTTATCTATATATACATTCATTTATGTATATTTAAATGAATTATTAAAGCTTTTTCCCTGTAAGGGTCAAAGCAACTGACTTAATATCATAAACTTGATATAAAAAGATGAGAAATCTATAACTAGTAAATGAGCAAGATTAATTCGCCACTTGACTGGCGAGAATTTAGATTGATTTCTTAAAATACAAGATAATTGTTTCTTTACAAGGCTCGGTCTTAGATACCCTCTTCAGGATATGTAAATTCACGGAAGAGAAGCTTTGACTTCAAGACGAGTAAAGGGTTGGTTCGAAGCCTCTATCTCCAACTTTTCCTCAAGAAGAGAAAAGACTTGGTTCTAAGCCTTAATCTCCAACCTTTCATCTAGAAAAGAAGCCAGGTCTAGTCTTGAGCCCTTTTCTCCTGCTTATTCCCTCTCAAATAGTCAGTTTTTCACAAATCTAAGCCTCCGTCATGTGCTACTTTTCTTCAGATATATCAAGGCGTAAACCAAATCCTTCTCCGCCACCTGCCCGGATATCTATCGGTCCAAGGGAAGACCCTAGCGAAGACCCTCCACCGAGAAGAAGGCTGTTATCATCGTCATCGAGGTCAAAATTCTCACCTGAAACCACAAGGTTCAGTCCACTCCCTGTTCCTCCAAGGCCTCCTCCATTCCCAAATCCACCTCCAGCTCCTCCTAGGCCTCCTCCAGATCCGAATCCACCTCCTGCTCCTCCAAGGCCTCCTCCAGATCCAAAGCCTCCTCCTGCTCCTCCAAGGCCTCCTCCATTTCCAAATCCACCTCCTGCTCCGCCTAGGCCTCCACCGGATCCAAATCCACCTCCTGCCCCTCCAAGGCCTCCTCCATCTCCAAATCCACCTCCTGCTCCTCCAAGGCCTCCTCCATTTCCAAATCCTCCTCCTGCTCCTCCCAGGCCTCCACTGGATCCAAATCCACCTCCTGACCCTCCAAGGCCTCCTCCATTTCCAAATCCACCTCCGGCTCCTCCAAGGCCTCCTCCATTTCCAAATCCACCTCCTGCTCCTCCAAGGCCTCCTCCAGATCCGAATCCACCGCCAGTTCCTCCTAGGTCTCCACCGGATCCAAATCCATCTCCTGCTCCTCCAAGGCCTCCTCCATTTCCAAATCCACCTCCTGCTCCTCCAAGGCCTCCTCCATTCCCAAATCCACCTCCGGCTCCTCCAAGGCCTCCTCCATTCCCAAATCCACCTCCTGCTCCTCCAAGGCCTCCTCCATTTCCAAATCCACCTCCTGCTCCTCCAAGGCCTCCTCCATTTCCAAATCCACCTCCGGCTCCTCCAAGGCCTCCTCCATTCCCAAATCCACCTCCTGCTCCTCCAAGGCCTCCTCCAGATCCAAATCCTCCTCCTCCTCCTCCTCCAAGGCCTCCTCCATTTCCAAATCCACCTCCTGCACCTCCAAGGCCTCCTGAAGATCCAAATCCACCTCCAGTTCCTCCAAGGTCTCCACCAGATCCGAATCCTCCTCCAGCTCCTCCAAGGCCTCCTCCAGATCCGAATCCTCCTCCTGCTCCTCCAAGGCCTCCTCCATTTCCAAATCCACCTCCTGCTCCTCCAAGGCTTCCTCCATTTCCAAATCCACCCCCGGCTCCTCCAAGGCCTCCTCCATTTCCAAATCCACCTCCAGCTCCTGGGAGACCTACTCCACCTCCTGCTCCTCCTAGGTCTCCTCCAGATCCAAATCCTCCTCCTCCTCCTCCAAGGGCTCCTCCATTTCCAAATCCTCCTCCTGCTCCTGGAAGACCTATTCCACCTCCTGCTCCTCCTAGACCTCCTCCAGATCCAAATCCTCCTCCTCCTCCTCCTCCAAGGGCTCCTCCATTTCCAAATGCAGCTCCTGCTCCAGGAAGACCTACTCCCCCTCCTGCTCCTCCAAGACCTCCTCCAGATCCAAATCCTCCTCCTCCTCCAAGGGCTCCTCCATTTCCAAATCCTCCTCCTGCTCCTGGAAGACCTACTCCACCTCCTGCTCCTCCTAGACCTCCTCCAGATCCAAGTCCTCCTCCAAGGCCTCCTCCATTTCCAAATCCTCCTCCTGCTCCAGGAAGAGCTACTCCACCTCCTGCTCCTCCTAGGTCTCCTCCATTTCCAAATCCTCCTCCTGCTCCTGGAAGACCGACCCCTCCTCCTGCTCCAGGAAGACCTACTCCCCCTCCGGCTCCTCCTTGTCCAAAACCACCTCCTGCTCCTCCAAGGCCTATGTCATTTGATCCTCCTCCAAATCCAAGACCGCTATTTGCTCCTCCTAAACCTACTGCAGTAGTATCTCCTCCAAGGCCAAGTGCATCAGCAGTGCTTCCGAGGCCCAGGGCCCCTATTAATGCTTCGAAATCTGTTTCATCACCATCTACTTGCAGACTTAGCTGACCAAGGCTACTACTGGTTCCTCCTAGCCCTACTCCCCCAACACCACCTGCTCCTCCTCCATGGCTGAATCCCCCACTTACTCCTGCACCTGCATGGTTAAGTCCACTCAAGGCTCCTCCTAGCCCTACTCCTCCAACGCTAGATCCCCCACCAACTACACTATTTACAAGCACACCATCTGCTACTCCGCCAAGGCTGATTCCCTCACCTACTCCTACATCTGCAAGATCAAATCCACTTAGGGCTCCTCCTAGTCCTAGGCCACTTAGAGCTCCTCCTAGTCCTAGCCCATTGAGAGCTCCTCCTTGTCCAAGGCCATCTAGAGCTCCTCCTAATCCCAACCCACCGAGAGCTCCTCCTTGCCCCAGTCCTCCTCCAATACTGATGCTAGAACCTCCAAGAGCACCTGCCCCACCAATGCCGCAAGGTCCTTCGACCGTTAGAGTATAGGGCACTCTCTGTCGTTCCACTACCGTGGCAGCACTCGTAATGATGACCGTCTCTTGTACCGGGGCCACCGTAAAATGCTGCCGAGTCTGGGTCAAAGTCTGAACGATAGTGGGGCCTTTTTCGAACACTACAGGATTCTGAGTTATGGTTATTGTGTTATACACAGAGTTTGTCACTGTGACAACTACATGACTGGTCCTGTCAACGACACGGTTGACTGGATCCGTCGTAGTGTAGAGTCTCTGCTGACTGACAGTGCGAGTGATTCCTCTGGCAATATTGGCAATCCTAGCTGAGTCTCTGGTAACGGTGTTGAAGACAGTCACAGTGGCAGGATTGTATCTCAGCTGGATGTCTGTGACGTACACTTTCTCAGGCACTTCGGATACGTGTGTAATTGTTGTATAGTAGACCTTTGTCCTGACCTTTGAAAGAAAAATAATGTAATCTCTGGAACCTTACAAATTCCACATTTAGTTGAATTACCCTAAATAAAATCAGAATTGATTATTATGGCGTCAATATTACAGCTAAGAGGTACCCAATCACTGATACCTCACCTTAATTGGCGTTAATAAATGATGAATTCATTAGCAATTATTTCCAATTTAACTTTTATATTTATATCTCTCATTCATTTTCCCATAATCTACGCTCTACCATAAATCGTTTAAAAACTTATTGATATCATGCTGTGATGATTACTTGTCTCTTTCTCTTTTTTGTCTTCAAGAAAGAAACAGTCTGGTTAAAAAAAATTCAACATACAAAATTACATTCAACCATCTCTCTCTCTCTCTCTCTCTCTCTCTCTCTCTCTCTCTCTCTCTCTCTCTCTCTCTCTCACTAAAATTGCTGAATAAAACCTACCTCGTTTGCATAATCAGTCTGGTATTCATAAGCTGTTGTATAAATGGTGCGCAGAACATCTGTTTCCACCGTCACATAAGCTTTATTGTAGATTGTGGTTGGGACTGGTACTTGCACAATGGATGTGCGATATATGGGGGTCTGTAAAAGAAATTAATTTGGATAAAATACATATAAAACATATGCCAGCCATTTCTATCTTACTGAAGGACAAAGACTTCAAACATGTGTTTTCATGCCTCCAAATTGGCAGGTTTTCTTTACCAAGCTACGAAGAGCAGATTGGTGATGGTGGGAGATTTTAGACTGATTGCCCACAGCAAACTAACGTAATATGGGTGTACTTGGCTAGTAGAGCTTTACTGATCATAACGATACACATACCCTTTCGTGGTTGGGGTATCCTCACTCAGAGAGGAATATACTGTGCATATATATATATATATATATATGCATAGATATACATATATATATATATATATATATACACACACACACACATATATATATATATATATATTCAAATAAGCCATATATAAATTTTTGATACATTCATGTCTGGATTCTCTTAACGACCTCAGGATCAGAGCCCCAGGCGAAATCACACAAAGACAAGAGCTTGTGACCGGCCGGGAATCGAACCCTGGTCGGCAAGCTTGTATGGACAGTGACTATACCACTTGGCCAAATGGTTTAGTCACTGTCTATACAAGCTTGCTGACCAGGGTTCGATTTCTGACCGGTCACAAGCTCTTGTCTTTGTGTGATTTCGCCTAGGGGCTCTGATCCCGAGGTCGTTAAGAGAATCCAGACATTAATGTATACAAAATTTATGTATGACTTATTTGAATATGAAAAACATGTCTAAATGTGCAAAATTTATCATATATATATATATATATATATATGTGTGTGTGTGTTTGTGTGTATAAATATATATATATATATATATATATATAATTGTCATATTCGTTTCCATATATCCATAAAATCTGATAGGTTCTACAGCTTCATTACTAATATTCGTTTTTTATTCTTTTGCTATGAATTATAAACCAATATCTTCAATCTATATAAACAGAAAGCTTAAAAAAAAAAGCACTTACATATTGTGGCACCGTCTCCACATGGGTGACGTAATCAGTCACCGGGTAACAGGGTTCAATCCCCGGTCCATACTGGGCATTCACGTGGATTG
>NC_090758.1:30167694-30175194 GCF_036898095.1 Palaemon carinicauda | reverse complement strand
ATGGTACTTTGCTCCCAATTGCTTCCTTTTAGATCCCTATTTGCTTACCTCCTATAAATCAAATCAGCTATAACTGAATACCACTATCTACTGAAGTCAAGAAAATTTATGTATGCCCCGCTGTCTTACTCCCTAAAGGTATATTCTAAATAAAATCTCTATAGTTTTATTTACCAAATTTGAGCTTTCTCCAGGGTTAAAGAGAGAGTTCGAGGCTTGATGTAGATATTGAAAAAGATGAAATAAGTTATTTTGAATATATAGGTTAGCTGAAAATTACTTTTAATAAACTTTAGAATATTTTTATTAATATTATTATTATTATTATTATTATTATTATAAATATTATTATTATTATTTTATTATTTCTTTATTATTATTATTAGCATTATTGTTATTATTGTTATTATTATTATTATTATTATTATTATTATTATTATTATTATTATTATTATTATTATTATTATTATTATCATTATAATTTACTTATATATCACGATTATTAATATTATTATTATTATTATTATTATTATTATTATTATTATTATTATTATTACTTCCTAAGCTACAACCTTAGTCGGAAAAGCCGACTAAGCAAGAATTATAGACGAAATAATATGATGTAGAGTGGCATCATATGAATGAACATATGAATGTATTAATTGTAAAGAAATACAAAAAAAAAAGATATGTTTAAAATAGAAAATTATGAAATATAAAAATCACATTGTTCAAAAATAACAAGAATCCAAAATTGGAAAAGAAAAACAAAAATTATTCTCGAAATAGAACATTAGGAAAAGGGAAGTTCAAGGAAATGTTCAAAAATATCAAGCAAATAAAATTAATTCCAAAAAATATGATAAAAAATTTCATGATAAAGCAACAATCGGGATATTGCTGGAATATCTGAAAAAGGTAATAAAAAAAATAAGTAAAATTTTGATATCTAACAAAGAAAATATAAAAAAAACACACTGGAATAGAATAAGGAAATGTTTTAATTTGATAAAGACAATAGGGCAGAATTTTCTTTAAATAAGACATAAACAAAGATTTATATCATACAATCAGTTAATTTTAGTTTAATCTATACAAACTAAGGAAAAATTAAAAAAAAAGAAGAGAATTTTTTTCAAAAAAGTAATTACAAATAACATGAATTTATAATATACAGAATGTTACAATGTTACAATATATATATATATATATATATATAGATAGATAGATAGATAGATAGATAGATATATATATATATATATATATGTATATATATATATATATATATATATATACATAAATATATATATATATATATATATATGAATAATTGTGTATATATATATATATATATATATTATATATGTATATATATGTATATATATACATATATATATATGTGTGTGTGTGTGTGTGTATATATATATATATATGCATATATATATATATATATATATATATATATGTAAATTAAAATACAGATATAGGGAACCAAGACGGTCTTGAATAAAGGCAATTTGATCAAGGTTTTATATTATACAACCAGCTAAAAAAATATAAAATATATACAAGAATAGAAAGAACAAATACAAATTTTGGAAAATGAAACAGGAAGAGTAAATAAAGATTTTGGAATTCGAAGAAGACACCAAGAATAAAAAGTGTTTTAAAGAAAGCGTAACTGAATTCAACATTAAACTTGACACTGAAATTTACTCGTGGGAATCTGACCGTGATTTTCAAAAAGAAATATTTTTGCGAAACGTGAACTTTTGCAATATCACGTGATGACAGACAATTTTGAAAATGAATTGAATTTTTTTCTTAAACTTTTTCAAGCATTATTTTTCCTATCCTTTTGGGCTTTTTACTAAAGCTCTTGTTGCTAATGTCTTCCTGTACATATATTTTATAAGTTTCTTAAGAGTTATTTTCATTTATTTAGGCATATGCCGTGTTTATTCTTTTAAAACGTCCTAATTTATTTATTTTAGTAACTATTATTGCTAATGAAGGTCTAAATGTCCCTCGTGAATGGCAGAGGCATGGGTCAGTGATATTACCCCAGTAAGCAGGACAATGCCCTAGATACTTGACCATATGTATCGTAAGTTCAGCGCCCAAGCCACCTATCCACCCAAGCTAGGACCAAAGAGGGCCAGGCAATGGCTGCTGATGACTCTACAGATAGACCTATAGGCTCCACCAAACCCCCCATCCTCAGCTCAAAAGGATGGTGAGGTTGCGGTGACAAAGAAACTAACAAGTTTTATTGGGACTCGAGCCACAGTCTGTGGTTCGCCAGACAGGGATGTTACCACATTGGCTACCAAAGGCCGTTAATTGCTGTTAATATAAGGTCACGATCTGAACCCCTGACATATGTATGACTAATCGGTCTCTCCCTGTCCCTCGGGTAGGGGGGGGGAGAAGGACTAGCTAAGAAAGAGGAAAAGGAAGGGAAGGGTTTAATCCATTTTGACGAGTCATGTACACTAGTCTTTATATATCAAGTGAAAAAAATTACATTCTATTTTCTACATAATGTCAGTACAGGGTTGAATGTCTCATTAATATCTGGTGTCTAATATGTTATATAATTTACCATAACATTAATTTCGTAAACATTGTTGTTATGTCACTGCTTTTGCAAGTGATAAATATATGCAGTAGTTACATGGTGCTATTTGATACAATTTTCATATTATTTGTTACAATTGGAGTAAGCTAACACTTCTATCACCCATTTTTTTTATTAATATAAATATTATCATCATCAGCACCATCATCAACTCCTCCTACGCCTAAGGCCTTGGTTAGATTTCGCTAGTCGTCTATATTTTGTGCATTTGATTCAATATTTTTCCATTCATTATCTCCGACTTTGGGCTTCATACTCCTTAGCCATATAGGCCTGGGTCTTCCAACTCTTCTAGTGCCTTGTGGATCCTAGTTAAAAGTTTGGAAAATTAATAGACATATACATATACAATATAAAGTATTTACGAAGTTGATTAAGATAATTTTGTGCGATTTTCACTAGAAATTTAGTACAGTCAAGAGATTTAAGGCGAGTTTACATGTGCTTACCCAAAGGTTATTACAAAATATTTCGTTGATTTTTGTGTCCAAACAGACGTACAATAACATGGGAAATAATATAGATTATTTCATAGAAAATACAGACGTAAAATTATCCATGGGAAAGAAACAGAACGTGCTTAAGATTTCGTAATTAATTGTTATTATGGGCACATGAACCCTAAGAAAATATATGATTCTCTGACATTTTGCAATAAACGCTTGTTTGCTACCCGGGGTTTAGATTAACTATAAGGTCACAGTACTTGAAAAAAAAAATAAAAAAAAAAAATCATCACTAGTAAGGATAATAAATTACAATAAAAAAAAAAATTTAATACCACCGACATTTTGCAACATACCTACCATTAATCAATACCTAACCCATTTTTACTTTCAAAAAGTCATAAAAAAAACGAATAGAGTCCAACCGCTCTTCCACCAATACAAAGGTGACCTATGATGACGTTGCTGTTCTAACCGCAGGTAACCTTTTAGAAGTACTTCCTTCCAGGTCGTCTCTATCCAAAGTCCAGACGCCCTGAGTCATGGTGATCATAGAAAGGAACAGAATAGTAGTTAAAGGTGGGAAATAGCGAACGAAATGGTGAGGAAATATGTAGTTGGGAAAGAGTTAAGGGCGTCTGCAGTTATGCCTTTCACTTGAGAGTTAATGCCTGCCCATTTCGCATGCGTTGGTACCCGGGCGTTGGTTCATAGAAGGTACAACTGCTTACATACGCAATCACTTGTGCGTAGTCTTACATAATGTGTATGTAGATGTTTTAATGTTACGTATTTTTAAGCCATCAACAAACACATTTATGCTTGTCTCCATAGATTAATAGTTGAATACAAGTCAAATTAAAATATATTATTATTATTAAACCTACTACGTTTTACCATGTAAGAAAACAATTGCCTTACAACCCTGTGCAAAGCTAGGGAGGAAGGGTCCTGGAAACTGCACAGCAACACCTCCCCCCTCAAACAAGTTTTTCCTTCTTCAAAACCTCTTTAAAATTTTAAAGGTCAATCATGAATGACAAAGGCAAGGGACAGTGACAGTTCCTTAGCAAGCAGGACAATGCCCTAAAGACTGACCATATATACATATGATCAGCACCCAAGCACCCTCTCGACCCAAACTAGGACAAGGGAGGGCCATGTAATGGCTGCTGAAGACTCAGTAGGTAGACCTATATGCTCCCTCAAAACTCCACCCCCGACCATTAGCTCATAAGGCTGTTGAGGTTGCACACACTAAAGGAACTAACGAGTTTGAGCGGGACTCGGACCCCAGTTTGGTGATCACCAGGCAGTGAAGTTACCAATAGGCTACCTTTTGGGGGAGACTTAAAATTATTTTTGGTCTCCAAAGGCTAGTACCAGAGCATTGATAAGTAAACTTGCTCACCAATATTTCCTCTAACCCCGTGAATCCTTTATCAAGTGTTGACTACATGCCCCTGCCAAAGTTATCTAATATATAACACTTAAACAGGAGGCTTACACGCATCTCTTACATACTTATATACGAGAAAAATTTATCACTTAGACTTTGCAGATTCCCTTGTACATTTTTCAATCAAGCCAATATTTTCAAGGTTCCTGTCTCCCTTTTCTTTCAAAACCGTCAAAATTCACTTTATCCTTAAGCCTTTGGTCACCTGTTTTCTCGACAGTAAAGACGATTGAAAGTAGAATGTGTAAGCAGTCAATATTAGCAGCTTCCATTGGGTTGCTTTCACTTGCATCCAACATTGGCATTTCACATCCAATTTCAGAATTCCACATCAATTATCAGACTGCCGCATCCACCATCGACATTTAACATCCAAGATCTGCATTTCACATACAATTTCAGAAACTCACATCTAATCTCAAAATTTTACATCCAGCTTCGAAATTCCTTATTCAAATTAAAAATTGTACATCCAATTTTATAATTTCACATCTAACATTGCCTTTTTACATCAAAGATCAACTTTCCAAAACCATCCAACATCAGCATGTCACATCTAACTTTACAATTTCACATCCAATATTAACATTTCACATCCAACTTCGAAATTTCCCATCCTGCTTCAAACTTTCACATTTAACATTGCCATTTTATATGCAACATCAGTATTCTACATCCATTTTCTGAATTGTCCATCCAATTCAGCATTTTCCATGTCAAAAGAACAGTGTCAGCATCTCTTATATAAAGAACCAACTTTTTCTCACTCGATAATTTTCTTTGCTCCAAATCTTTTGCAAAGCTCCTACCACATTGCTTCCTTCACATATTATAGTATGCGGTTATTTTATTAGCCAAACATCTTCTAATTAAACCTCCAATGTTCATCCCTACATATCATCTCAAATATCTTTGTATTCCTTAGGTTTTATTCTCTTTTTTGTATAGGTTAATTTCCTATCTATTCTTTTACCAGTCTCCCCTAGATTTTATTGTCTGTTTTATATAGGTTGGCTTTCAATCTACTCTTTTACCAGTCTCTCTAGTTTTACCTACTGTTACCAAGCATCAGCGACATATTTGTGAACATATTTTCATAATCCTATCTTTATATTTGACTCATTTATCCTAAACCGTTTTCTAAACCTATCTTGAAATTTTATAATCGTTTCTTCCTAAAAATATTTGATAACATTTTGAAAAAACAGCTTCAAATTTAACTAGAAACTCTCCTGTTAGTACAAACAGGTATGTGGTGTCAATTTATGAATAAATGCTTTTTGTTGTTATTAATCTTAAGAATTTCTTCAAATCCACGTTTAAATGTCGGACTGTATACTACTAATATCTAATGAAATATCGATTACCGAAAGCCTGAAATATATATATATATATATATATATATATATATATATATATATATATATATATATATATATGTATATATATATATATATATATATATATATATATATGTATATATATATATATATATATATATATATATATATATATATATATATATATATATTATATGATATATATACATACATATATATAGAGAAATATATATATCATATATATCTATATATGTGTGTATATATACATACAAACATATGTACAGGTATATATTATATATATGTGTGTACATATACCAAATTTATATGTATATATATATATATATATATATATATATATATATATATATATATATATATATATATATATATACCTCAATCCATAATTTCTTTGAATAACTGGGCAATTTTCCATCACCAGATTATTTCAATTAACTCTATTGTTGTCTGTGGCACCGAATATTAAAGTGCCATACATATGTAAAATGTTGGTTATACTTATAAAACTCCACATAAGGTAACATAAACACCACATTACATAGAGAATAACTTTATTTACATATAAAAATACACATAAACAGACTTGAGCAAAAAAAAAGAAAACAATATTCATAACGATATGGTGAAAGAAATAGTATATATTGAACAATTCCAAATTTTGGTGAAGAAAAGGTGGTTTTCAAAAAGAAAAATTCACTGTTGCTATATATAATATCTCTATCTATACAACTATTTACAAGTACAACAAAAATGCTTTTGGTTATGGTCAACATGAGGTTCTCAAAGAATATAATGTATAAATAGAAAAGAGTTTACGGGAAATGGCATAACATTCCTTCAGGAAATACTATAATGAACTTAGAGTGAAACTGTGGAATACAAGTAGCATATCCTGAGAGAAAAATTCAGCCTATAGGTAAGCAAAGGTTATGAGAATTTATAAAAAATTACGGAGTCATTTCTTCCAGATATCAATGTATTCATCAAGATGATTATTATAGGCAACGGTAAGATACATAAAATTCCAAACTTTTATTTGTGAAGGCTAATAACCTATAGCTTTAAATTTTTGGTCGTAAATAGTGATCCTGAGGATAGTACAACTGTGATGTCTAGGTCCCCGTCATTGTCAAGATCCTTATTGTTTATTCCTTATTTATCAATCCTAATGGTAGCTCCGATTGAAAAGGTGGAGTGGCCTCGCCTAGGGCAAGTACATCTCCATGTGTCACCAGTCATCCTAGTAATGGGGACACCTATCAGCTAAAATAAGGCCCTATTCCAGCTCTTCCCTCTAAAGAGGTTCTGCTGATACCAGCTCATCAATCTTAACCAGGACCTCTAAATTAGTCACTTCCACCTAAACCAACGTCTAATATCCTCCTAATCCTTTTGATCCAAGTGCAGCTCCTAGGTTAACAGGTCCACCTGAGGCTGAAAGGATTATTGGACCAGAACTGGCTGCTTTAGCAGCTGCCCCTGACTGCCTGATATCAAATCCTAATGCAGGTTTGGAATAAGAATACCGTCCCCCAGCACCAGCTATAGCATTGGCTCCCGATAGCCCAATACCTAAGGACACATCTAGTTCGGGAA
>NC_090758.1:30160194-30162694 GCF_036898095.1 Palaemon carinicauda | reverse complement strand
CTCTCTCTCTCTCTCTCTCTCTCTCTCTCTCTCTCTCTCTCTCTCTCTCTCTCTCTCTCTCTCTCTCTCTCAATGGTAACAGTGACAATTATCTTGAAGGAAACTCGATACCATTGAGCTTTGTGTATATTGTGAGAGTGAGCAATTAGATGATAACTGAGAGACGGCTAATTGCAACTGACTTTATTTCGACGCAGCCTGAGTGTAAATACAAGCTGTTTCAAGCATGAACGGCACAAAAATTCTAAACACAATGATTCAAGTGCATACAGGAATAGAAGGGCTATTAATACAAGGGGAGAGTGGTTATGATAATGCACAAAAAACAGAAATACGGTCACAGTATACGATTGTGTGTGATACACGTGCGGTACATGGGTCACACCCTAAAAAAGACATACATTGGAAATAGGTCGCTCTAATCTAGAGGGGCTCACTATAGGTGGGTCATCTTTCAGTAGATGCACAGGTTTGAGGCAATCAATTGAGTCTCAGTCTTCTTTGCCAAGAACGTTCAGTAAGAACACCTTCTTTGTTCGACTGATCATGAGGAAAGGGCCCATGTAAGGGGGTGTTATAGGTGACTTGCTGGTGTCATTGCACAGAAAAATGTAAGATGCTTTGTGCAAATATCTCAGTATGAGTTGCTATGCTGGGGTTTTGTAAGTCTGGTGGCATGGAGTATATTTTCCCATAACGTGATGCAGGAGCTGGAGATTTTCAGAGGAGGTTGCAAACCGTAAAAATTCGTCATGGACGACCAACAGGGCACCATACCCTATTTCAGCTTCCAAGACATTAAGGGCATTATTTAAGAGTAGACCTTAGTCCCAGGAGAACCCAGGGAAGCTGGGTAACCCAGCTGGAATCCTTGCACCACGACATCAAAGCGGCTTTGAGGATACAGTGAAAACATTCAACCATATTGCTGGCTGCAGTGCTGTATGTGGTTGTTTGATGAAGGTGATACCCAGGAGATTTGCTAATGATGTCCACAATTGAGAGGTGAAAGTGGTACTCCTGTTAGAAGTAATATGCACAGGGATACCAAATCTCGTTGTCCATCCTGAGAGCAAGGCATATGTTCATGAGGCAGACGTTGCAGTCTCTATGGGATTAGCTTCAGGCCAATGAGTGGAGCGGGTGATGAGGGTAAACAGGTAACGATGTCCTTATGATGTGGGTTAGGGGACTTACATCAACCTGAATGCAGGCAAAGCGCTCCTGAATTCGTGTGTCAATGTAGTTTTGAGATTTGGCATGAAGTACAGCCGCAGATCCAATCGTTAGCATCCTTAGTAATGCCTTGCCAAATGAACCTTGTCTTCGGCAGCTGTGCAGTAAAAGGCCATAAGGTATGTGAAAGGCCATGAATGAAATCAAACACATTTCGGCGCATGGGAGAAGGTATCCACAGTGCAGGATTTTCCACATGCTTGGTACTCTGGATCTTTTTGGAAGGCTTGTTATCCAATCCTAGTGTAATGGTGGCCAATGTGTTTCTTGACAGGGCATTGGCAACGTGATTTATTTTTCCAGGGACATACTGAAAGGTACAATTGTAATCAGCCACGGCAGAGAGATGTCAGCGTTGACGTGTGGACCAGGAGTCAGACTGTCGAGTGAAGGCGCGCATGAGGGGTATGTGGTCCATGTGAAGGATGAAGGGCATACCTTCCAATAAGTGGTGAAAGTGATGAACAGTCAAGTGAACCATCAGCAATTTGAGGTCGAAGGTAGAGTAGCTAGATTCAGCCTTGGACAGTTTCCTACTGAAGAATGCCAATGTGCAGGGTGAGCCATGAACCACCTGTTCAAGGACTGCCCTAATAGTGACATTGCTGGCAATGGTGGAGAGAAGGAAAGGTCCATGAGGGACGGGAAAATTGGAAGCATCAGCGGTTGATAGGGCATTCTTTTCTTTGCAGGAGACTGCTTCTTGAAGGGAATCCCACTTCAGCTCTTTTGGCTTGTCCTTGCAACAGGCATAGAGGGGAGAAAGAGTGGTAGCGATGGCTGGCAGAAAACACTGATAATAGTTAACTATGCCCAAGAATTCTTGCAGTGCTTTGACAGACGAGGGCGTGGGGAGGTTCTGAATGGCTGCTACATTCTCAAGGATTGGGTGGACAGCTTCAGGAGTGATGTGGTCCCCCAAGAACTTTGCTTCATTGGAGCCAAAGGTACACTTCTTGTACCAAACTACAAGACAATTCTGTTGAAGGTGGTTGAGAATGATAAGGAGTTGACGAATGTGTTCCTCTTTGGAGGAAAAGAACACAATTATGTCGTCCATGTAACATACACAGAAAGGGAGGTCCCTTAAGATGACGTCCATGAGACGTTGAAGAGTGGCCCCAGCATTACGAAGGACAAAACTGTAGTAATTGAAGGTGTATGTACCATAGGGGATGGTGATGGCAGTCTTAGGGATGTCTTTTGGGTTCATGGGCACCCAATAATAACCCCTCAAGAGATCGAGCATGAAGAAAACATTTGC
>NC_090758.1:30147694-30150194 GCF_036898095.1 Palaemon carinicauda | reverse complement strand
ATCAATCATTACATTAAGTAGTTAATTTTAAAGTAACTGTTAAATAAATCAATTGTTTAATAATAACCTTTTCCTCCTGGCGCCACATGGGCCGCTGGGACAACTCCGTAAGAAGTGGATGGAGCCTTGGGGCAAACAGTGACATACTGCTGCCTCGTCTGGACGACAGTGTGGTACTGGGGCACAACCTGAGTCCTGTAAGCAGTCTCAGTCCGGTACTGGGTTTGGGTAATGTACTGGGGCTCGTACTGAATTTGGGTCTGGTACCGGAGCTGAGTCGTTGTGACGAACTGAGTCTGATACTGGGTTTCGGTGACGTACTGCGGCTGCACTTGGGTCTCGGTGGCGTACTGCGTCTGGTAGACGGTTCTGAGCTGCGTCTGGATCTGGGTTCGGGTAACATACTGCTGCTGGTACTCGGTGGTGGTTATGTACTGGGGAATGTACTGCTGCTGCAAACTGGGGTGCGGTACCTTGTCTGGTACAAGGTCTGGTACAGGGTGGTTGGCACCAGCTGTGTTTCGTAGGCAGTCGTGTACACAGGAACCTGGAAGTAGCGAGAGAGTCAGTAGTGACTTGTAATAAGATTTAGGAATGCTAACAAAACCTTCACCACTTTTCCCGGTACACAGTGTGGTTCAAAGTGGTGAAAACAATCTGTGTTTCATAGAGGGACGTATGCCAGAACCATGAAAGTGCTGTGAAAGTCATATGTGACATCTAATAAGATTTAGGGACTCTAATATAACCTTCACTGCTTTTCCTGGTACACAGTGGGGTTCAATGTGGTGAAGACAATCTGCATTTCATAGAGAGATATCTGTGCAGAGACTTAGAAGTGCTATGAAAGTCATATGTGACATCTAATTAGATTTAGGGACTTTAATATAGCCTTCACTGCCTTTCCTAGTACAAGGTCTGACTTAATGTTGGTGAAGACAATCAGAGATCTAGATGGCTGTGAAAGTCATTTGCGACGTCTAATAAAATTGATGGACTCTAATATACTCTTCACTACTTCTCCTGGTCCCAGACCTAGTATAAAGTAGCCAAGACAGCTTGCTTTGCTAAGATAATTGTATGAGCCGGAACTTGGAATTGACTTCCCACTTATTCCCAGTTCTATACCCGTCACTCTTTCCGTGGTTCAAAAATTTGAGTGCAATGCCTGGCATATACTCAGCCATTAGGTTTCATAAATTCTGGTATATATTACAGCCTGCTAGAGATAAGACTACTCCTTAATGAGGTTTTTATTCCCAAAACGGTAAGACTGCACTATTCTTATTTTACTATTGAACAAATTATCCATAACATGATATTGATGCGTAAATAATACTACTATGGCAAAACATTGAATCTCATTTATTCTCACAGAGATATCAACTTTAAGATTATTGAATTGCCAGGTGTATCCTCATGTCATCGTGATACATACTAAAATTTATAATGCAAATTCTAAGCATTAGGAAGGTATCTGAGATTGACTTTCTGTTTACCTGGTAAACTTAATCTAAGGAACTATAATTATCTTCAAATCTAAAGATACTATTGCCTCTATTAATTCTGATATAGTTCAAGGGAAACTAAGGGGACGACTGACAGTTTTACATTGTAGCAGACAACGCTGTGCTTAGCAAAAGAGAAACTGATGGTAACAGTGTCTGTAAAACAAAGTCGCTGAGCTTGTAAACACGTATAATAAGTACTTTTTATTAATTTTACGAATTGCTGTATATGAAGTTATTACCATTTGCTTAACAAATTCTCTTTTGCTAGCCTCTGGACTAGTACGGAGGTAATGTGTTCGCCTAGCATTCGCACAGCAGTAGATCGATCCCAGCCGCAACCCTGAGTTTCAGCTGTTATCTAGGGAGGCCACTGCTGTGGTTGGGCACCACAGTAGGGGACTGGGGCTTACATACCTGAATTTCTGGTGAGTATCTATTCCGATGAAACTACAGTAGAACACCTTTAAGTATTTTAGCATTATTCTCCAAAAGAACA
Organism: Palaemon carinicauda; assembly: GCF_036898095.1. Lineage (NCBI taxonomy): Eukaryota > Metazoa > Arthropoda > Malacostraca > Decapoda > Palaemonidae > Palaemon > Palaemon carinicauda. Next base: position 30,148,187 of record NC_090758.1, on the reverse strand, counting down.
GTAGAGTGGCCGAGAAGCAGATTCTCTTATATTCCAAATAGCATTCTTTAGTTAAATTCTTAAGAGCCTATCCCTCATCATATTTATATTATCACTCTTTAAGCTATTGCATATCAATCATGGAAGTCAATAGAAATACTCTAATCTTCCATAATATCACTAGTTAAGTGATTTTGTGGGGATTACCAGATCATGTTCTGTCATACATTGTTGAGTTTCATCCATAATCTTACATTCACATTTGCAAATGTCAAATAATTTGATAAAAGTAAACAGAATAAAACATTTCAAAGCTATTTCCAGTTAAACGTCTTCATATCAATAGATTTCTCCAGCTTGATTATATGTTAAGTAATGTATTTTGAGTTACCTAAGAGCTTCGTGAAATAAGTTAATAATGAATTCAATCTAAGGATATCTAAACTAGTTACAATGATGATAGATGTGAAAAAAACAAAATAATAACAGGAAAATAAAACACACACACACACAT
>NC_090758.1:30144224-30147194 GCF_036898095.1 Palaemon carinicauda | reverse complement strand
CTACCCGTTGCCAGGCCCAGCTGGCGACCCCCAGACAACGCCCTGTTTTTATAATCCCCAACGAAAGTAAGAGTGGACTCAGACACCCACTTCCGTGGACGGGGCTCGGATAGTTTTCATATCTCGACAAACCTGAAAGGATGGCCGTAATGAAAAGGTTGGGCGACCCAGGTTAGGAAAGTTGCTTTGATGAGTGTCGCCTCCACCGAAATAAAAAAGTTGTTCGGGCTGAATGAAAGTTATACAATTGCAACAAAGTAGCGTTGTATTTAGTCTACCTTTTGGGTTATAGAGAAAGGGATTTGCTGTCTACTATCTTTTTTTGGTTATAGAGAAAGGGATTGGCCGGTAGATGATAATTTGTGATTTTTTTGTTTTATATGTTTTGGGGGAATGTAGTCAAAATCTCTCTCTCTCTCTCTCTCTCTCTCTCTCTCTCTCTCTCTCTCTCTCTCTCTCTCTCTTTCTCTCTCATGTACATTATTTATTTGCGGAAAAGTAATCAATAATCTGAACTACTGCATATTAATAATAATAATAATAATAATAATAATAATAATAATAATAATAATAATAATAATAATAATAATAATAATAATAATAATAATAATAATATGTAATATAGTTATGTAAGAATTATGTAGAGTATAAAACAGATATATCTCAAATACAAAAAAAAAATCTCAAATTCTTTTTAATGATTTTGAGGAATTTTTATGTCAAATAAGACAGTGTAATTCAAAATTTGAGAGTGATTAAAATAGCTAAAATATTGATGTTTAAATCACCCAATAACTCCCATTTTAAAGGAGGAAAAAATCGATAGTACCATTTAACCTCATCTCTAAGTACCTTGAAGACTCTTTTTTTATTTATATAGACTTGACCAGTCTTTACCTTTCTAAACTTTGGGAGTTTATAAAAAAAGGCTACTCCAATATAACAAAAAAAAAAAAAAAAAAAATCCAGATAGTTTATTGTTCTAAGGAAGATTGGCCCCAAAACACTTTTACTTTGATCTGCTGATTTTTTTTTATATCTATTTATGTTAATCGTGTTTACTTTCACTATCATTTAGATGTTTTCCTGTTTATGCTACTTTGATGTTTACAATTATCACCATTGGTAATTATCAGTTAATATGAAAAGATTTGTGATTAATAAAAACGCCTGAAACAGTTTCAGCTTGCTAATGAGTTTCTTGTAGTTCTTATACAGTAGGTTAACCTAGATTTAGGGCACCCCACCTCTCTCTCTCTCTCTCTCTCTCTCTCTCTCTCTCTCTCTCTCTCTCTCTCTCTCTCTCTTAATGATCATGCTAAATCCGGCATATCTCTACTGCTCTAACCCTCTCTAAATTGACTGATAGATTGATAGATATATAGATAGGCAGATGATTAGATATTATTATTATTATTATCATTATTATTATTATTATTATTATTATTATTATTATTATTATTATTATTATTATTAACAATCCTTTATAATTAAATAATCAACAGATTTCTGTTCGTTACTTGAATGTGTGAACAAATATTAACATATTAATACAGACTTGATAACCTGTTACTAACCCAACATAATTTTTCTGGGCATACCTTGGACGGGATACCATTAAATGAGGTCTTCATCTGCTCCTTTGAGTATATAAGCATATAGCTATGATCTAAGATACCTTTAGAATTATAGTTAGTACATATCTAGACTCCAATGCCCTTTAATTTCAACCAGACAAAGTTTAATTGAAACGTCCTAATGGTGTAAAAACAAAGCCACTCTATGACCCATGGCTTACTACGGTTATTCAAAAAGAATGAAAAAAACTTATTGAATAACCTGGATGTCTCTTCATTATTTTTCATACTATTGTACTGTACTTAAGCCATCAAAAACTACGTCTTTGTATTTAGATAGGTATGCTCACACACACGCACACACACAGATTTAACCCTTCCCATCCCCTCCCCCTTTCGATAGGTCAGATATTCGTGGGAGACTGTGTTTTCAGAGTGTATTCATTATAGTACCACCTCCCACCCGAGTGTGACTACACCCTCTCCCTTCTAATCATGACAGGAAAGAAACACATGCACATACTCAATCATACACACACACACACACACACACACACACACATATATATATATATATATATATATATATATATATATATATATATATATATATATATATATATATACTGTATATATATATATATATATATATATATATATATATATTTATATATATATATACTGTATATATATATATATATATATATATATATATATATATATATATGTCATCATCATCATCATCATCATCCTCATCTCCTCCTACGCCTATTGGCGCAAAGTGCTTCGGTTAGATTTCGCCAGTCGTCTCTATCTTGAACTGTTAAATCAATGCTTCTCTATCCATAACCTGCTTTACGCTTCATAGTCCTTAGCCATGTAGGGCTGGGGCTTCCAATTATTATAGTGGCTTGTAGATCCCAGTGAAAAGTTTGGTGAACTGATATACGTATACATATAAATATACATATACATATATAATGTATTTACAAAGTTTATTGTGATGATTTTGTGAGATTTTCACTCAAAATTTAGTTAAAAAAAAATTAAGGCATCGTTAGAAGAATTAACTTTGCCACAGATAAACGATAGAATTAAAGTAATCTTTTCATTCTAATAAAAAAAACATAATTTTTTTTTAAGATTTACTCTTTCAGGAACTTTGAAATATTAGACGAGAATAAAATAGAAAGCATGAACTTTTTAGTAACATAGCTTTCATCTTTACGAATCGATTGATCATAACTAATAAATTATATCGATTTTCTATATTTTATTTCTATCTGTATCTAAATGTCTCAAAGTTCAAACTATTCTATAGTGTGAAAGACCTTTTAGTTTGTATTAGATTAAAATCAGCTTGTTTTAAATGGTCTATCCAACGTCAAATATC
>NC_090758.1:30124224-30129224 GCF_036898095.1 Palaemon carinicauda | reverse complement strand
GCTTGGTAGCTACCAACGGATCTAGGATCCTCACCAACGGGTTCGAGAGACTCACAATATCTTCTGGGAGTACCAAATACCGTTGGAATTTCCATTATATTGATGTAACATTGCCACTACTTGGTGCAGATTTCCTAACCCATATCCACCTCTTGGTTAATGTGACGCATCAACGATTTGTCAACACAATCTTGAACTTGTCGTCACAATCACCTCGTACATGTCAGTTGACTGCCCAGAATATTACATTGGGTCCCTCTCTCTCTGATTATGGTTCATTTTCCCTTTGCATACATATATGATGAATAGTCTGTCCTATTCTTTCCACATTCTCATCTGTCATAATACACCTGACAACACTAAGACTACCAAACAATTCTTCTTCACTCAATGGATTAACTACTGTACTTATTTGTTCAGTGACTTCTCCTCTATTGATAAAGGTAGTAGAGACTTTATGGTAAGCAGTTCTTCTAGGAGAAGGACACTTTAAAAACAAATCATTATTCTTTTCTCTTGGGTAGTGCCATAACCTCTATACAAGGGTCTTCCACTGTCTTGAGGTAGAGTTCTCTTAATTGAGAGTAAACTCGAGAACACTATTCTATATAACTTCTCTTTGTCTTGCATTTTTCTTTTTTTTATAGATTTTATATGAAAGATCTAAGTTTAATATTGCTATTGTTTTTATAATAGTCCGTTGTGATTGTTAATTTTTTCTCTAATAGCTTATTTAAATCCTTTTTTCCTTCCTTCTCCGGCCTATTTTTTCATGCTGGACCCCTTGGGCTTTTAACATCATGCTTTTTCTAACTAGGATTATTGCTTAACTCATAATAATAATAATAATAATAATAATAATAATAATAATAATAATAATAATAATACCAAAATTTTTAAATCACGTGTAGGTAGTAGGTTGGCCAGGGCACCAGCCACCCGTTGAAATACTATCACTAGAGAGTTATGGGGTCCTTTGACTGGCCAGACAGTACTACATTTGGATCCTTCTCTCTGGTTACGGTTCACTTTCACTTTGCCTACTCATACACCGAATAGTCTGGCCTATTCTTTAAAGATTCTCCTATGTCCTCATACACCTGACAACACTGAGATTACCAAACAATTCTTCTTCACCCAAGGGGTTAACTACTGCAATGTAATTATTCAGTGGCTACTTTCCTCTTGGCAAGGATAAAAGAGACTCTTTAGCTATGGTAAGCAGCTCTTCTAGGAGAAGGAAACTCCAAAATCAAACCATTGTTCTCTAGTCTTGAATAAAGCCATTGCCTCTGTACCATGGTCTTCCACTGTCTCGGGTTAGAGTTCTCTTGCTTGAAGGTACACTCGGGGACACTATTCTATTTGGTTTCTCTTCCTCTGGTTTTGTTGAAGTTTTTATAATTTATATAGGAAATACTTATTTAGATGATTTTACTGGGCTATTTTCCCTGTTGGAGCCCCTGGGATTATAGCGTTCCTGCTTTTCCAACTTGGGTTGTAGCTTAGCAAGTAATATTAATAATAATATCAATAATAATAATAACTTAAGGTAGTCTTCACACATAACAAATCATAACTAAAACTATCAAACCAACATTTCTTTTTATCTGTGGAATCTTTTACAAACTAAACAATATCACCAAATAACACAGACGAATAATTTCTTCAATATTTGTCTTCAATAACAGGAGAATAACCTCTTGCTGTCTTTAATATCTTAGAGATTATCGCAGGTCAACGACTTGACACGTATTGCGTAATCTTCCAGGTTATCAGGTATTGCGTCATGGGTCACGAGCAAGGAATGACGCTCGTGTCGCAAGCAGAAACCAAACATTTTTTTTTATTGCTGCCTTGATTGATAGGTTGAAGGATCTATCGTTATAAATTACCCAGATACGAACTTGTCAATTCTTTCCTCACAACATTACCAAATAATATTTCCGTAAGAGTTGAATTGAACTGATCTTATTTATGAGATAGATAGTTACCTGGATGTTTAGATATATATTTAGATAGATATATAGATAGATAAATAGATTCTTAGAGAGATAGAGAGAATATACTGAAAAACAGGGTTTCACTAAAGTTACGATCCATTGAATATAGAGAGAGACATAGATGGATAAATAGACGTATATATATATATATATATATATATATATATATATATATATATATATATATATATATATATATATATATATATATATATATTTATATATATATCCACATATATATATATATATATGTATATATATATATATATATATATATATATAATATATATATATATATATATATATATGTGTGTGTGTGTGTGTGTGTATGTATGTATGTATATATATATATATATATATATATATATATATATATATATATATATATATATATATATATATATATATGTATGTATGTATATATATATATATATATATATATATATATATATATATATATATATATATATATATATATATATATATGTGTGTGTGTTGGAATTTCCATTATATTGATGTAACATTGCCACTACTTGGTGCAGATTTCCTAACCCATATCCACCTCTTGGTTAATGTGACGCATCAACGATTTGTCAACACAATCTTGAACTTGTCGTCACAATCACCTCGTACATGTCAGTTGACTGCCCAGAATATTACATTGGGTCCCTCTCTCTCTGATTATGGTTCATTTTCCCTTTGCATACATATATGATGAATAGTCTGTCCTATTCTTTCCACATTCTCATCTGTCATAATACACCTGACAACACTAAGACTACCAAACAATTCTTCTTCACTCAATGGATTAACTACTGTACTTATTTGTTCAGTGACTTCTCCTCTATTGATAAAGGTAGTAGAGACTTTATGGTAAGCAGTTCTTCTAGGAGAAGGACACTTTAAAAACAAATCATTATTCTTTTCTCTTGGGTAGTGCCATAACCTCTATACAAGGGTCTTCCACTGTCTTGAGGTAGAGTTCTCTTAATTGAGAGTAAACTCGAGAACACTATTCTATATAACTTCTCTTTGTCTTGCATTTTTCTTTTTTTTATAGATTTTATATGAAAGATCTAAGTTTAATATTGCTATTGTTTTTATAATAGTCCGTTGTGATTGTTAATTTTTCTCTAATAGCTTATTTAAATCCTTTTTTCCTTCCTTCTCCGGCCTATTTTTTCATGCTGGACCCCTTGGGCTTTTAACATCATGCTTTTTCTAACTAGGATTATTGCTTAACTCATAATAATAATAATAATAATAATAATAATAATAATAATAATAATAATAATAATACCAAAATTTTTAAAATCACGTGTAGGTAGTAGGTTGGCCAGGGCACCAGCCACCCGTTGAAATACTATCACTAGAGAGTTATGGGGTCCTTTGACTGGCCAGACAGTACTACATTTGGATCCTTCTCTCTGGTTACGGTTCACTTTCACTTTGCCTACTCATACACCGAATAGTCTGGCCTATTCTTTAAAGATTCTCCTATGTCCTCATACACCTGACAACACTGAGATTACAAACAATTCTTCTTCACCCAAGGGGTTAACTACTGCAATGTAATTATTCAGTGGCTACTTTCCTCTTGGCAAGGATAAAAGAGACTCTTTAGCTATGGTAAGCAGCTCTTCTAGGAGAAGGAAACTCCAAAATCAAACCATTGTTCTCTAGTCTTGAATAAAGCCATTGCCTCTGTACCATGGTCTTCCACTGTCTCGGGTTAGAGTTCTCTTGCTTGAAGGTACACTCGGGGACACTATTCTATTTGGTTTCTCTTCCTCTGGTTTTGTTGAAGTTTTTATAATTTATATAGGAAATACTTATTTAGATGATTTTACTGGCTATTTTCCCTGTTGGAGCCCCTGGGATTATAGCGTTCCTGCTTTTCCAACTTGGGTTGTAGCTTAGCAAGTAATATTAATAATAATATCAATAATAATAATAACTTAAGGTAGTCTTCACACATAACAAATCATAACTAAAACTATCAAACCAACATTTCTTTTTATCTGTGGAATCTTTTACAAACTAAACAATATCACCAAATAACACAGACGAATAATTTCTTCAATATTTGTCTTCAATAACAGGAGAATAACCTCTTGCTGTCTTTAATATCTTAGAGATTATCGCAGGTCAACGACTTGACACGTATTGCGTAATCTTCCAGGTTATCAGGTATTGCGTCATGGGTCACGAGCAAGGAATGACGCTCGTGTCGCAAGCAGAAACCAAACATTTTTTTTTATTGCTGCCTTGATTGATAGGTTGAAGGATCTATCGTTATAAATTACCCAGATACGAACTTGTCAATTCTTTCCTCACAACATTACCAAATAATATTTCCGTAAGAGTTGAATTGAACTGATCTTATTTATGAGATAGATAGTTACCTGGATGTTTAGATATATATTTAGATAGATATATAGATAGATAAATAGATTCTTAGAGAGATAGAGAGAATATACTGAAAAACAGGGTTTCACTAAAGTTACGATCCATTGAATATAGAGAGAGACATAGATGGATAAATAGACGTATATATATATATATATATATATATATATATATATATATATATATATATATATATATATATATATATATATATATATATATATTTAATATATATATCCACATATATATATATATATATATGTATATATATATATATATATAATATATATATATATATATATATATATATATATATATATGTGTGTGTGTGTGTGTGTGTATGTATGTATGTATATATATATATATATATATATATAAATATATATATTATATATATATATATATATATATATATGTATGTATGTATATATAATATATATATATATATATATATATATATATATATATATATGTGTGTGTGTGTGTGTGTGTATATATGTATGTATATATATATATATATATATATATATATATATATATTTCATTATTGCTAACACTCTTCTATCAACATTCCAGCCTTAAAATGTT
>NC_090758.1:30106813-30109313 GCF_036898095.1 Palaemon carinicauda | reverse complement strand
TTTATGTGTATGTGTATGTATATATTTGAATAAAAACACACACACAAACACACACACACACACACACACACACACACATATATATATATATATATATATATATATATATATATATATATATATATACATATATATATATATATATATATATATATATATATATACATATATATATATATATATATATATATATATATATATACATACACACACACACACACACATATATATATATATATATATATATATATATATATATATATGCATATATATATATATATATATATATATATATATATATATATATATATATATATATTTCTAAATATATATATATATATACATATATGTATATATATGTATGTGTCTATATACATATATATATATATATATATATATATATATATATATATATATATATATATATATATATGGTATCTAATAAGCATAGTTAAGGAATGGTTATGAACTCTTTCGTGTATATGCAACAATTTGTCCTTTACTTAAAACAGATGGCTTTGTTAATTAATGCCTAAAGGAAAAGGCAACCCTTTAGGCTAGTGTGTTTGACAGTAAGCAAATTGATGAGAAACCTGATCTTCCGTATTCTTGTGGTCCTGAGACTAAAGTAAATAGTTTAGCTTTTCGATCTTTTAAAATTAAAGCTCTCTTGGTGGACTTTGGTGCTTATTTTGGTGTAGACCCAAATGGTATTTTCTTTGGTTTTTTATATAGACTGCAGATTTCTTAGCTCCAAAGTCATCTGTTATTTTGCGAAAGTTAGCAAGAAGAGGGTCATTCAGTACTTGTTGGAGAATTGGTAATGTTACTCCACTATATAAACGGGTTTGGTGTAGCTCAAGTCCAACTGATTACCGCCCAATTTCCATAAACCTCATATTATCTAAAATTTTTGAACGTCTTCTGGGAAAACCTCTTAATAGGTAATTCTCTGCTTCCTAGATTGCAATTTGGCTTTCGTAAAAGCCTTGCAGAATGCAATTCCCTTCTTACAAACCCCAATGCTGTACAGAAATCCCTTGAGTTTGGTCATGAACTTCGTATGATTGGCCTTATTTTAGTGCTGCCTTTCACCGTTTTAATCATGCGGCCCTTGGTTTCAAACTCAAACAGTTGGGAGTGGGTGAGTCGTTTCTTAGCATCATTATTAAATTTCTAATTTAAGTAATAGATCGCACAGAGTTGTTGTTGATGGGCACCATAGTGATTATAGGAACATGATATCTGATGTTCCTCGTGGTAGTGTTCATGGTCCAATACTTTTCATACTAAATACACATGCCATGAGGTTTGGTCTAGAAAACAAGCTTGCTGCATTTGCAGAAGATGCTACTCTCTTTCCATCAAAACCATCTCCTGGATGTAGATCTGGGTTTGCTGAATATCATAATCAAGTCCTAGCTAAAATTAGTGCATGGTGCAAATTATGGAGAATGAAGTTGAAATCTTAAAAACTCCAAGTATGATTGTAAATAGGTCAAGGACAGTGGCTCCTCAACATCCTGATCTCAATATTGATGTTTCTATAAATCTTTATAATTCTTTTAAGATTTTAGACGTGAGTCTCGACAGCAAATTTAATTTTGAAAAACACACTAGATATATTTTTTCTTTAATTGAACATAAAAAAAATGGCTTATTGAGAAAGTCTTACAAGATTTTAAGTGATTAATCTATTCTGAAGAAGTTTTCTAATTCTTTCATTCTGCCTTATTTCGAGTATTGTTCTCCTTTCTGGTCTTCAGCTGCTGATTCTCCTCTTAATTTGTTGGACAGTAACATACGGTACATCAAATCAAATTTTCAATTCCTGATCTAGATATTAATCTCTGGCCTTTTCGTCCAATTAGTTCGTTATGCATATTGCATAAGATTTTTCATAATTCCGACCATCCTTTACATTCATATCTTCCAGGACAGTTCCATCCTGTTCATAATACTAGGATTGCAGTTAATTCTAATAGTCAGGCCTTTTCCATCATCAGGCTCAATACTTCGCAGTACTCTATAAGTTTTATTCAGTTGTGACCAAGTTGTGGAATGATCTTCCTAATCGGGTAGTTAAATCGGTAGAACTTCAAAAGTTCAGTCTTGCAAAAATTGTTTTTCTGATGAACAGGCTGATATAAGTCTTTTTATAGTTTATATAAGAAATAACTCTTTTAGTATTGTTAATGTTCTTTAAGTATTTTATTTTGACTGTTCATTACTTATCATATCGTTTATTTGTTTCTTTATTTCCTTTCCTCACTAAGCTTTTTTTCCTGTTTGAGCCTTTGGGCTTAGAATATCTTTTTTTCCAACTAGGGTTGTACCTTAACTTGTCAAAATAATTAGAAGGAAATATCTTTTTTCGTAAAAAGAAAAATTAATATCTCAATAGATGAAAAGCTCAAGATTGCCCCAAATTTAGAAATACATTTTTCCAAACTTATTCAACAATGCTCTGAAAAAAAAAACACTAATTAATCGTCTAACA
>NC_090758.1:30096813-30101813 GCF_036898095.1 Palaemon carinicauda | reverse complement strand
AAACAGCATTATAGGTATATGTTGCTACAGAAATATCATACAACCAACATCCAGACTTCCTGTCTTCACATAATAGTATCTAGATTATCTGTCACTGCATATCATAAATGTATTAGGCAATCAAATTTGTTATTATTTGTCTTACACAGCAATATAATATATCTTTCATGAACATCTGTCTATGCTCAATAAACGAATATTATACAGTTTTCTGTCTATCTGTCACTACACCATAAAATATATGCGTATACCAAACCACTGTTTATCTGCGTCTAAACAGAAAAATTCGTATTAGACAGCCTCCTGTCTGTTTTTCTCTAGTAAACATTGTATCTAAACAATGGAAATATCAGACACCCCGTTACGTATCTATATGTCTTGATGATAAAAGTCTTATCTTTAAGCAATAAAATCATTTACATATCCATTCTCCTGTATATATTGCTCTAAGGATAAAAGTATTATCAATAAATAATAAAAAAAAAAAATAGATCTCATTCTATGTCTATATATATTTAATGAAAAAACACCATCTCTAAATATTAAATATGTATTTGACACCCAATCTCCTGTTTATGTCTCTATTAAATATTGTATCTGTCTCTATTGATAAAAGTATTATCTCTAAGCAATAAAACATATTAGGTACCCCTTCTCTTGTTTATATATCTCTAATGAAAAAATGCATTGTCTCTAAAATATAATGACATTTTAGACATCTGGTCTGCTGTCTAACTCCCTAATAATAAAAAGCTGTCTTTAAACAATTAAATCATATTATACACCCTTTCTAAAATCTATCACCAATATGTATTATAGCTCAACAATGTAAATTTGTCAACAAAAATATAAACAGATGGGACAGCCATCTATGTATATATGTCCTAATTCTTATATGTAGATATATGTTTTACGTCAAGGTGAATGAGCTCTTTAATCATGAGAATTCCACAAAAACCTATAACTCAGCTTATAAAACAAGGCTCTCACCTTGGAGGGTAGCTGTGTACGGTGTACTTACGAACGAACCTTTTGTAATAAATGAAAAAAACCTATATTCCGACGTCTCATTATCCACCAGCATGGGACATATGTCTTTACATTATAGATTGCCAGGCTAATTATATCTAGGCAACAATATATAACAGCAACCCTATCTTAAAACAATGAAAAAATATTAGACAGCCATCCCTAGGGTTATTTCTGTGTACGAAATAAAATCCTTTTAGACAGTCAGTATCGTCGTTATCTGTTTCTAAACAATAAAAATCATATTAGACAGCATACATCAAAATGATCTGGGTAGAAGAACTAAAAACATTCTAGACAGTATACGTCAATGTTATCTATATTTAAACAATAAAAATCATATTTGACAGTCAACATGAAGTTGATCTGTGTCCAGGAAATAAAAACATTATAGACAGTCAACATCAACCTTCTCTGTGTCTAGGGAATAAAAACATTTTAGACAGTCAACATCAACCTTCTCTGTGTCTAGGGAATAAAAACATTTTAGACAGTCAACATCACTCTTTCTGTGTTTAGGAAATAAAAAATATTTTTAGAGAGTCAACTTCATGCTTTTCTGTGTCTAAGAAATAAAAACATTTTAGACAGTCAACATTGTTATCTGTTTCTAAACTGAATAATCATATTTACAAGTCAACATCATGCTTATGTGTCTAAGAAATAAAAACCTTATTGACAATCAACATCACAGTTATTTGTATCTGCAAAATAAACCCATATCTATACCCAGTCTCTTAGATAAATGCCTCTACACAATAAAAGATGAATAATATATCCAAATTCCCAATGCTAATTCATCTCCAGGTAAAAAACCTACATTATCTTGCCATTTCTTCTTCGAGATGCACAAATGGTATCTCTCTCTGGAGAAGGTAACCATCGTATACAGAGGGACCCAGGTTCCAGGTAGAAGTCTACTGAGGAGGTCGTCCCATTTCTTCCTCAGGAGAAAAAGACGTGAGTTGACCAAGTCTCTCATCTGTGGAAAAAAATTGAAGCATTTCTAGTTGCAGAGGTTAATAAAATATGATTCAACTTAATGGAGAAATTTATTATTATTATTATTATTATTATTATTATTACACACACACACACACACACACACACACACACATATATATATATATATATATATATATATATATATATATATATATATATATATATATATATATATATATTTGCATACAGATGACTAATTTGGCTGTTTTGCAAATTAGTTCATGCTTTATATATGATTAGTATCATTCTTTATTTCTAACAGGTGAAGGTAATTTTAGCGACCTTCTTAAGAATTAAGGGTTGGTGTTAAAGTTCATAAAATGCCATTGTAGTTTTTCTGTTATACAGGATGTAGAGACCACTGTGATCTTGAATAAAATTTTATTTATGTTGTGTTAGGTATCTGTTGGTAGCCCTGACTGCTTGTGGTTACCAGGTGGTGGATGATTATGCCTTTTTTTCAGGTAAAGACCTGAATGGACTAACAGTTGGGTTGTGGAACTGCATGCATAAGTGTAGTTGTTGGTGGTGGCTTCACGATGGCAAAAGCAAAGAAATGCGGAACTTATCATGATTGTAATTTAAAGAAACTAATGAAGCCGCCCCCTGTATGCATTTTACATGTGAGTGAATTACATCATGGTGAATTTACACCTCTTCACAATATCAGGTGTCCTCCCTAGGAAAATGTTAAGATTCTACATAGTCTACAGGAAAAAAGGCTCCATCAGCCTTATAATTCACCCACTCATATGGAGGTTAATTTCAGACAATCTTGATGGTGTGGACTTAAAAATTACATGCTATCATCGGGAATGTTATCAAGCCTTAGCTAAACACCAGGATTGCTTGAATTTGTAATGAAATTGTATTGTATCAAACAATGGACCATCAACAATTTGATCCCCTTATGATATATCACCCTATTCCAAGAACGTTCAGCCACCAAAAAAGCCTAAGATGAAGGTTTTCGAAAGGACTGAAAACTCTGTCCAGTGCACATCTTTCAAGGGAAAGGCAGCAGCTTGATCGCACAAAATCCGAAGCCCTAGAAATAAAAGACAATCGTTCACATCGCAAAGTGGCGGGCAAAGTTTTGTTTGCATGAGACCATTCAAACTGAGACAGGTGAATTATCTATGTTGAAAAAAAAAACAAGATAAAAAGCTTGAAGATCGTCAAAGCTCATCTGATGTAGTTCTAGATTTCATACATGAAAGGGTACTTGAATAGGAGGTAGTGCAACTTGGAACTCTCCGCCACCTGTACGTTCCAAGAACTTGAGCTCTGTGTATATCCAAATCAAGATTCCAGTAGTGATAAGCTAAAAAAATAGACTTCAAAGAAAAGATTATTGAGTGCATTGCTTTTACACAAGTTATTCCTGGAGACAAGGCATGCATAATCTACAACCTGACGTACATCACAAGCATCTCTGTTGCAGAAGCAGTGACTTAGTTAATAGCCTTGATTCCAAAGATAAGTTCAAGGATGTTGCCTTGCACTTGCATAGTATTGTTAAGGGGAAGTTCAACAATTCACTGCCACTTCCTTGGTCTCTTCCAACGGATGAGCTGAATACCAGGGCATCAGAAAAATACCTCAAAACAGACCTTGTGAAGTAAAGTTCCTATAGACTCTTATCCTGGGTGAAGATGTGCAAAATTCTGAGAATAGCCAACGTCTGGGACTTTTGATACATCAGGTGAATTTTAACCACCGTTGTGTTCTAACAACTTTGGAACAATATCACCAGTCAATCTAATTCTACCTAATTAACTACACTCTATCATAAATCACGTATTTATTTTATTTGTTTCGTGTCCAAGACATCTGCCATACTCTGACAGAGAGTGGAAGTTACCATTCCTGGATTTTCTTTTGACCTCCCTGTCAATACTGGAATATTTAGCATGCTCTATCTTATAATTTTCTTTACTTCCTCGAAAACTTTCAACAATCAATTTCTGCCTTTGTCTCATTTTTATAGTACCCCATGTATCATTTGATATTCATGAGTTTCTCCTCGTAACTGCGTGTCCCAAAACTTCACTACCAACTGACTGATATATATTCTTAACATCACACCATTCTTCATTAATTGTCTGTTCTTCGTCTCTTAAAGTCTCTACGACTACAAATAGTTTCCTACATTCAATTGCAAATGTTTCTCTGCGTACTTCTTCTAAAAGCTTAGTTGTATCAAACCTAGGTATTCGATCCCTCTTTCTGATGGGTGCTTCAGTTTTAATTTCAGTGTAGCAATGAGGAGCTGGTGATCACTACCAATATCTGCACCTCTATAGCTTCTTACATATCTAGGAGTCTTCCTTCTCTCTTTTTTGATGGTAATGTGATCTATTTTATTTTTGTAATTGCAACATCGTGAACACCATGTATATCTGCGGATGTCCCTCTGCTGAAAAAGAGTACCTCCAATGACAAGATTGTTTGTTGAACAGAAACTCAAGAAATGTGCTCTATTTCCATGTGCAACTTTGCCAAGACCCTCGATAGCCTTCCCATTCTCTAGCCCTTGAATATTCCTTCAAAC
The DNA here is from genome assembly GCF_036898095.1 of Palaemon carinicauda. Classification (NCBI taxonomy): domain Eukaryota; kingdom Metazoa; phylum Arthropoda; class Malacostraca; order Decapoda; family Palaemonidae; genus Palaemon; species Palaemon carinicauda. Next base: position 30,097,225 of record NC_090758.1, on the reverse strand, counting down.
TCTAGCACTGAAATCTCCTATATAGCACTGCAGTTCCTCATAGTATTCATCTTTTTTTTTTTTCAGGCGAATCATTTGTTGGTGCATAGTAACCTATAATACTTATATTGCTCTGCTTTGATATAAACTTGGAAGGTAACAATCTACTATTTACAGCTCTACATTCCGTTAATAACTTTTCTGTTCTTAGTGTCATCATTCCTACCACTTCTCTTCCAACTCCATCTGTTTTTCTTAAATATATATTGCCTCAGTCTAAAGTTTCCTTACCAATCCCCTTACCAAGAGTTCCACTTAGGGCCAAGATATCAAATCTATATTACATAAATTCACACTCCCATTACTGTAACTTCCCAATCTGATTATTAGTTCTAACATTTCAATAACCAATTTTAATTTTTTCTTTAGTATT
>NC_090758.1:30074313-30084313 GCF_036898095.1 Palaemon carinicauda | reverse complement strand
ATATATATATATATATATATATATATATATATATATATATATATATATATATATACATATACATATACATACATATATAAATATATATATATATATATATATATATATACTATATATATATATATATATATATATATATATATATATATATTTATACATATATATACATATATATATATATATATATATATATATATATATATATATATATATATATATATATATTTATATACATACATACATATATATATATATATATATATATATATATATATATATATATATATATACACATATGTATATATATATATATATATATATATATATATATATATATGTATATATATACATATATATAGATATATATATATATATATATATATATATATATATATATATATATCTATATATATATATATATACCGAGATCAATATAGATATATATATATATATATATATATATATATATATATATATATACCGAGATCAATATAGATATAGATATACATATATATATATATATATATATATATATATATATATATATATATATATATATATATATATGTATGTGTGTGTGTGCGTGTGTGTGTGCGTGTTTGTGTGTGTCTATGTCTGTGTTTGTGTGTCTGGGGAGAGAGAGAGAGAGAGAGGAGAGAGAGAGAGAGAGAGAGAGAGAGAGAGAGAGAGAGAGAGAGAGAGAGAGAGAGAGCAAACAGCTATTTTCAATAAAGGCATCAAGACAATAGAGCTGATTACGTCATTCACAATAAGAAACCCTTATTAAATTCAGTACTCTTTTTATGGCAACACTTTAGCAGATTATCCTTTTCCAAAGTTTGTTTTGATTAAAATCAGATAGAAAGAAAGTGATAAAAATGTCTTTAACATTTTGCTACTTAATAATTTGATATGAAACTATTTTTCATGCGAAGTTTTCTATAAAAAGGTAAATGCCTTATTGTTGAGAAATTTATAAAAATACAGAATACAATTAATTAAGATTAATCAAGGCCTACAAAGACAAATCCTATTTAATGCGTGTTAATAGAGGCCTAATGCTGATAAATGCGCAGTTTAACATACGATAAAATATCTGCGCAGTTAAATAGGGCAGGCTCTGCGCAGTAAGTTTTTTTTTTTCTTTTTCTACATCAGCGTGCATATAAACATCAGATAGTGAACTGCGCTGCAAAATGGATCGGCTGTAATCTATCTTTGGAATGGTATATCCCCTGGAATATATATATAATTACTGCAATCAAATCATTCATCCCACCCTTTGTACAAGAGGGGTAAACCACCTCTACCCCTCTCCAATTGAAATTTACAAATTTTAAGGACTGAGTAGCAAGCTAAAGTAATGCTAACAGTGAACCGTTTATTAGTATTACTATTGCTTACTAAGCTACAACCCTAGCTAGAAGAGCAGGATGCTATAAGCCCAGGGGCTCCAACAGGGAAAATAGCCCGGTGAGGAAAGGAAACAAGGGAAAAATTTACTATTATAAAAAAAGTAACAACATTAAAATAAATATATCTTATATAAACTAAAAATAAATTTAACCATACAAGAGGAAGAGTGTGCCCGAGTTTACATTCAAGCAAGAGAACTCTACCACAAGACAGTGGAAGATGATGGTACAGAGGCTCTGGCAGTACCCAACACGAGAGAACAATGGTTTGATTTTCCTAAAAGAGCTTGCGGTAAACTAAAGGTGTTAACAATTACGTAGTAAGAATATCTCCAAATTTGTAAAATATGTACCACAGGTTATATCAAAAGATTATGCATAAGAGAAATTGTGTTTGATTATAATGTTGAATGAGTATACGAGGAAAAGCTATGTTCCACATGATATGTTTGGACTTTAAAGAGAACTGATGTTTAAAATGGTCTGCAACTCAGCATATGTCAAAAATGCTGTGAATAGCAGGCCAGGTTCTAATAGTGATGGTATGGAGAGGAAATTTAGGTGGTTTTACATGAAGCTTCTCACAACAATCTGTGTTTAAAAGTCTCTGCAAATATGTTTATAGGAAGTTGTTATGTATAAAAGAACTTGCCATTCAGAATATGGCTAAAAGGCTATGCATAGCATGACATATTCAAAAAGTGGTGGCATTGAGAGGAGTTTTAGAAGGTTTTCCAAAGAGATTTTCACAACAAAATGTGTTTAAAAGTCTCCACCCAAGATATGTGTGTCTAACAAAATGGAAATATTTAAAAGAGTTCTAATAATATTTCCTGTGATTAGCGTGGAACATTACTGTAAAAGTCACAGTAGTAATATGTTAAATTGCCCTAAACTTTAGATCATTTTTAAATATATCCTCCTTGCCTAGTATGCTTAAAAAATTAATTCACTGATGGATATATTCATATCAGTTCTCGCAACTGGATATACTTGAAATGCTATTTATAGTAAATTATGTTTAGGAGATACATGCTGAAAAAAACGAGTTGAACAGGTCTAGCCAGTAAGAAGACTTTTATGGAAGATGAAGATTTAATTATTTTGCAGTGCCCTTGAACCCTCTCTCTCTCTCTCTCTCTCTCTCTCTCTCTCTCTCTCTCTCTCTCTCTCTCTCTCTCTCTGTATATATATATATATATATATATATATATATATATATATATATATATATATATATATATACAGTATGTGTGTGTGTTCATATATGTAAATATATATATATATATATATATATATATATATATATATATATATATATATATTTATCTATATATATATATATATATATATATATATATATACATATATATATATATATATGTATATATATATATATATATATATATATATATATATATATATATATATAAATGTGTATATATATATATATATATATATATATATATATATATATATATATATATATATATATATATATATACTGTAGATATGTATATATACATATATGTACATACATACATACATACATATATATATATACATATATATGTATATATATATATATATATATATATATATATATATATATATATATATATATATATATCATAGGTATACAGCCAGCGTATTAGCTATAGGTGTACATTTTCAGACATTCTCTCTCTCTCTCTCTCTCTCTCTCTCTCTCTCTCTCTCTCTCTCTCTCTCTCTCTCTCTCTCTCTACAGACACACACACACACACATTCATATGAAAAGTACACCTATATACTGTAAGTTGCTAAACTCGAAAACAGATTATTATAAAATCCGTACAGACATCAGCTTTATAAAATCATACATGTAGTCTGCACTTATAAGCTATAAATAAACGCACAATCATCCACGTACAAGACAAATGACAGCCTTTGCTATACTGAGAACTCGGTGTTGTAATCAGAAACAAAGGTGCAGAGTCACTGACACACATAAAAAGAATATCTCTTTTATATATATCTGGCAAAGGTTTATAATTCCCGTTGTTTTCGCTCGTCTACGTGACATCAAATAGATACAAAGATCACAGCGGAGGAATTTATACTTTGCTTCGTAATTAGGTCAATTCATAACAAATATTTTAAATGATTTTTTGCTTATTTCTTTATATCACAAAGCGTGTTTCATGCTCATTTTTGCCTGTGTAATAATAATAATAATAATAATAATAATAATAATAATAATAATAATAATAATAATAATGGTGCATCAAGGGTTCAACGCGCTGCTTATGAGGCTTCCCTGTAGGTATTCATTATCATCATCTCCTTCATAATAATGATGATAATAATAGTGGGGCGTCAGGGGTTCATCACACTGCTTATGAGACTTACCTGAATGTGCGTTGGAAGTTTTATTGAACAAGTGGTTTTTGTATCTAAATAATAATGAAAATATTGATAATAACTTTTGGACATTTCCATAATGAAAAACCCAACCTATTACAGACCTGACCCGGTGTGTTAAACGTGTTACTAATGATAGAAATAGGGACTGGTGATTCAACATAAATTGAAGAGCTAAATGTGAATTTGTCTCATGATGCAAAATAAGTTAATGGAATAAATCTACTGTAAATGAGACATGATGAAACTGATATTTTTAGCAAAATTTCATTGAAGAAATTCAATACATGTGAGTTTAAGAGGAGAGAACAGAATGAAATACTTTTGATATTGTTTATAAGACCTTTGTAATATCTATGTGACATTAATTGTTTGTTCTGCATCTTCTTGGATAATATTTATCTCATATTTCTGGCTTGAAACTTTTCTTCAATATCCTTTTCCATATTCTTCTCCATTCATATTTTTTCTATTTCTTAAGGAGGTTGGATTTTCCATTTTCTTATTTGCTTAAATTTTCGTACAACCTATATCAAAATAGAAATGAAACTATAAGAGAAGATTAATCGAGTGCCATATGTGGATGAGATCATGATGAGGGGTAGATGAAGATGGTTTACGCATGCTCTCTGCACTCCCAAAGAGAGATTACTTCACCAAACATTCAGCTGGCCTCCACAAGGCACTAGAAGAGTTGGAAGACCCAGGCCTACATGGCTGAGGACTATGAAGCGTGAAGTAGGAGAGGATGAATGGAGAAGTATTAAATTAAAAGCCCAAGATAAAGACGACTTGAGAAATCTAAATGAGACCCTTTGCGTCTGTGGGGGTAAGAGGAGATGATGGTGTTGATATCTATATAAATATATATACTTTGCCTCAAATTTCTATTAGCTGGTATCTTATATTCCTGTGAATTATATAATGTCTTCCCCTTTGCTCTATACGGTGTATTCCATCGATAGGTAGTAGGTTGGCTATGGCAACTACCACCAGTTGAGATACTACCACTTGAGAGTTATGGTGTCCTCTGTCCTCATACCCTGACAACACTGAGATTATCTAACAATTTTTTTTCACCCAAGGGGTTAACTATCTTCTTAGTAAGGATAGAAGAGGCTCTACAACTATGATAGGCCGCTCTTCTAGCAGAAGGATACACGAAAATCAAACCATTGTTCTCTAGTCTTGGGTAGTGTCATAGCCTATGTACCATAGTCTTCCACTGTCTCTTGGGTTAGAGTTTTCTTACTTGAGGGTACACTTAGGCACAATATTCTATAGTGTCTAATTTCTCTTCCGTTTTTTCCTTAAAGTTTTTATAGTTTATACCGGAAATATTTATCTTAATGTCATTACTGTCCTTCAAATAGTTTATCTGTCCTTGTTTCTTTTCCCCAGTGGACTATTTTCCCTGTTGTGGCCCCTTGGCATATAGCATCCTGCTTTTCTAACTAGGGTTGTAGCTTAGCATATAATAATAATAATAATAATAATAATAATAATAATGATAATAATAATAATAATAATAATAATAATAATAATAATAATAATAATAATAATAATAATAATAATAATAATAATGAATGGGGATGGTAGCTTGAAGCAGCGCTTCTAGGAGAAGGAGAGTCCAAACCATTGTTCCCTAGTCTTGGCTAGTGCCATAGCCTCTTTACCATAGTCTTCCACTGAATTAGGGTAGAGTTCTCTCGCTTGAGGGTACACTAGTGCACACTATTCTATCTTATCTCTCTCTCCTATTTTCTTTTAAGGTTTTAAAGTTTATATATGAAATATCTATTCTAATGCGGTTTCTGTTCTTGAAATATTATATCTTCGTTGTTCATTACTTCTCTTGTGATGTTCTTGTTCCCTTTCTTCACTGGGCTATTTTGCACATTAAGGACCTTGGGCTTATAGCATCCTCTTTCTCTTAGTAGGGTTATAGCTTAGCTAATAATAATAATAATAATAATAATAATAATAATAATAATATACTAAGACAGTGTTTGAGAGAGAGAGAGAGAGAGAGAGAGAGAGAGAGAGAGAGAGAGAGAGAGAGAGAGAGAGAGAATATTAGATAATAACCATGTACAACACAGAATATTATTGAAATGACAAAACTCGAGAGAGAGAGAGAGAGAGAGAGAGAGAGAGAGAGAGAGAGAGAGAGAGAGAGAGAGAGAGAGAGAGAGAGAGAGAGAGTCTTATAAGATATGGAAATACGGAAAACATTATAAAACTAGTGTACTTACGAGTCCAGCTCCCACCACGGCTATTTTCTTGTCTTTCACTTTCGCTCTGTCTTCCATCTTGGCACTCCTCGCGTCTTCAAAAAATAAAATGGACCGATTTCCAAACAGTTTTCGAACTACCGAGTTAATACTGCTTAACTAATCACTTCAGAACCACTTCGTTGCGAACAGACTGAAGTAACTACGTCTCTTTTTTGGCCACACAGTTCCAAACTCAAAGGTAAATCCTGTATAAAAATAAGACTGATAAATGTCGATATGCTCGCTACCTCGTAATGAGGGAAGAAATATGTTCGATGCTAAAAAAAAACAGTCGGTTTGAGTTTAATGCAACGTTTTAGGGCGAATAGAATGTGGTCAGTCGAGCGGATTAGAGGTCGCCTATCTCCAGAGGCGGTCAAGTCGAGACTAACTAAGATTTCTCTCATGATATGATCACTGCAGCAGCCTTAGCTAGGCTACCTTCGACTTGTCGGTCGCTTCGACGACAATATTCGATATTTAAAGAATAAACTTTTCCTTCTTTAAATTATTACAATTTAGAAAAAACTTAAACTATATTGATATTTTATAGTAATATTTCTGTTAGAAACGCATATACTGTATATGGAGGCAAGTATATTAAAAATGTAGTGATCTTATGTAATACTTTTCTCGTCGAACAGACTTTGGTGAAATCATCTACAATTTTCTTTTAATAATTTGTATACTTTAAAATTCTATAAATTTTAATCAATATTAACATAGCTACTTATCTATTAACCATCCCTTTATGAAAAATAAATAAAACTAAACAAAAATCATTACTTATCCGCGTAATTTGTTAATTTCATAGTCGTCGAAAAGACTTTCTTGGTAAGAGCTTGGTAAGCAAGTTTGCCTTCGATTTTTTTTTTTTATGTTAACAGCATTACTGCCGCTCTAGTGCTTTGCACGTAAATAGTAAGTCATGAATGAACGATATCTTAGCGTAAACAGAACACATTCCTTAAAATAGTCTCTTACGCAACTTAGATGTCTTGCGTAAAGACCTGAATTCCAACTGCCCAATATACATCTCTTCTTAACTTAGTGGTTATGACACATTCCTAACCAATGTCGTGTGTATTTAGTAGATAGATCTTCTCAAATCAATTTGTATAGATAACCGATTTGAGATATAGAATTATATAGAATTAATTCTTGGGATAATTTTACTTCAATATGTAAACTACTCTGATAATAATTGCTTATATTATATATATATATATATATATATATATATATATATATATATATATATATATATATATATATATATATATATATATATATATATATATATATATATATATATATAGGGGGGGGGAGAGAGAGAGAGAGAGAGAGAGAGAGAGAGAGAGAGAGAGAGAGAGAGAGAGAGAGCATGTGTATATGTGTGTTTCACCCTGTCAGTCCAAGGCCTTCCTAACCACTACCTTAAGGGCCAAGATGAACCAGCTGATGTAATCTAGGCATAAATGAAGCATCATGATATTTTTGCTGAATCTACTAATTACTCTCATGACATCATCATAATCTTCGTCAATATCAGTGTGGAAAGTTCTTGTTTATTCAGTGATTTGTTTTGTTGATAAAGAAAAATATATAGCATTTGATTGTAAACAATGAAACTTTAGGAGTTTAAACCTGAAGCAAGTTGACATAAGTCACAGATCATAGTTTGTATGTTACTTTTGTGATTAAAATATAAATTTGTCTTATTATATGAGCCTATTTCTAACATTGATGATATGTTCATTATTTCTCTGTTTATTTTCGTGCATTACAAGCTAACGTTTGACAGTAAACAGTGAAACTTTAACAATTCGAACTTGGTGCAAAGGATATTATGCACAGCAGGTTAACTAAAGTCACATTTCATAGTTTATATGTTACATTTCTGTTTAACATTGCTAGTTATCTTAATATATAAGTATATTTTTTTCCACATTTACATTACATTCTTTACTTCCGTGTTTCTTTTCTATGCTTTCCTAAATAGGAGTTTTTTATTTTTTTTTTTTTTTTGTATTATATTGTACTTTTGATAATAATAATAGTAATAATGTCAGGAAAACAGCTTGCATCATCTCTATATACTAAAAATCAATTGTGTTGATATATATATATATATATATATATATATATATATATATATATATATATATATATATATATATACACTCACACACACACACACACACACACACACACACACACATATATATATATATATATATATATATATATATATATATATATATATATATATATATATATATATGTATATATATTTTATATATATATATATATATATATATATATATATATATATATATCTATATATACTGTATGTATATATACACATAATTTTATATATTTATATATATATATTTATATATATATATATACATATATATACTGTATGTATATATACACATAATTTTATATATTTATATATATATATATATATATATATATATATATATATATATATATATATATATATATATATATATATATATATAAGGTCCTGCTGAACAACATTGCCAGCCGTATAACTGCACGGTCTTTCCCTGTCTCTCAGGTAGGGTGGGGAGGAGGTAGTTATTCCCTAGTGAGAAGGGGTATCCTGAGAGGTACAGTCGGAAACCAATACTGGTGTGTTGTAGCTAGGAAAAGGGGAGGGGGTGGGAAGGGTTAATTATGTGTGTGTTCGTGAGTGTGTGTTTATTGGTATATTTAGTCGTCATTGATGACTGATCGCGTACACTCGTATTTCCATAATACTGGCCAGCTAGATAAACAAAATAACATTTCTTCAAGCGAACTTGAACTTGATATCTTTGATTACTAACAATAGATATTGGTATTAAACATGTATATTAAATGGTAATTCTTCACTAATACAAAATAATCATATTGTATAATCAACATAATAACGCTTTATAATTACACCAAAACTAATTCAATTAGTATAATAAGCTAAATTATATAAGTGTTGTGGCGGTCAATGTGGTAATGTCCCTGACTAGTGAATTCCAACTGGGGTTCAAGTCCCGCTCAAACTCATTAGTTTCTTTGGTCGCTGCAATGGGGTTTTGGTGGAGCTTATAGATTTATCTGCTGAGTCATCAGCAGCCATTGCCTGGCCTTCCTTGGTCCTAGCTTGGGTGGAGAGAGGGCGTGGGTGGTGATCATATGTATATAGTCAGTCGCCAGGGCATTGTCCTGCTTGATAGGGCAATGTCACTTTCCCTTGCCTCTGTCATTCATGAACGGCCTTTAAACCTTTAAACCAGAGATACAATCTCAATTTCTCACTCAAACCTGTTGATCCTGAAAGCTGAATCTCAGACACAAAGTGCTTGCGTTATATAGCGCTCTAACAAACAAACACGCAAACAAAGACACGCACAAACACACACACACACACACTAACTCGAGACGCACACTGTCATATCAGGAATACCTCGTCAGTACCTGATACATGTTTGAGGAATCAAGTTTCTTGTCCATCATTTTAATCTCTCTCTCTCTCTCTCTCTCTCTCTCTCTCTCTCTCTCTCTCTCTCTCTCTCTCTCATTTCTGTCCCCTTCTCACTTCCACCACATTATCTCCCTTATCTGTCTATACCATGTTACACTCTGGGTAACAGGAGCTATTTAAGATAGGGGGTACCAACTCCAAAATCATATGATTTTGATGTGGACATTAGTTCCTCCATCAGAATCTTAATATATCTAAATTATAGAAGTTTTTCCCGTGTTGCTGAAGGAAACCTTTAATTAAGAAGATCCGGAAATGGATGTATAATATACAAAGAAATTTATGATACGACGCATGTACGAAAATACATGTTTGTTACATGTACATAAACATTAGTATGAACATGTGCAGATATG
>NC_090758.1:30061813-30071813 GCF_036898095.1 Palaemon carinicauda | reverse complement strand
TCTCTCTCTCTCTCTCTCTCTCTCTCTCTCTCTCTCTCTCTCTCTCTCCTTTATGTTAGTTAGTAAAGAAGACACATATTCAGATCCCAAGGAGGCTCAGTCTGGGGTAGACTCCAGCCACCAAATCCCATGGCAACAATTGACGAGAGCTTGAGGTCATTTTGACATTATCATTTTGAGAAGGACAAAGGAACAAGCAATGTAGAAAAAACTTGAATTTTAAAGAATCTTAGATTAATATAAGCTTCATAGAATTCTGATCGTGACTCACTTTCTTCGTTATAAAATTTTCTCTTGATATATCAAATAAATCGATGTTTATTTAAGTTGATTATTCTAAATTTACCGCAACTATAAAAGACGACTCGTGAAGGATAAAAAGATCAGGGATGATAAATTGAAAGGATTAAAGGTCACTCAAGGATGACAGAAGCTAGGGACAGCGACAGTCCCCTGGAGACTGGCCATATATGCATATGATCAGCGCTTAAGCCTCCTCTCTACCCAATCTACGACCGGGGATGGCCAGGCAATGGCAGCTCATAACAGGGATATTTCCTTTCAATATAAATTGTTCAAAGATATAAATTAACTTAAGCACTTCATCTAGTTATTCACATTTCTGAAATCTAGATTACTAATATAATCTATCCGGAACCATTTGGTAAATCAATATATATAATACAGTACTGTATGTGACCCGTCAAAATTATTGCTACATATTTTGATAAATATGCAGACATTTGCATATGCACCCTCCTCTCACCAGGGTGTGACTACTCTCTCTCTCTCTCTCTCTCTCTCTCTCTCTCTCTCTCTCTCTCTCTCTCTCTCTCTCTCGAGAGAGAGAGAGAGAGAGAGAGAGAGAGAGAGAGAGAGAGAGAGAGAGAGAGAGACTGTATATTGTATATTTTGTATATTGTATATTTATTTGACGAAAATTCTCTATCAAATAGTCAGAGAACTCACCAAGGGTAATTCATTACTATAAGTGATAAGATTTCAAATATATATCGTAACTTGATGATCATGTCAATTACCTCCATAATCCCTGTCAGACATTGCATAGCCTTACCAAGCCGCAGATGTTTTGAGTCTCTTGTGCCCTTGACTAATACAACTAATACTACAATTTTAAGGATGAATACAATTCCTTGGTGTCGTGTTTGCTCTGGGTCTACCCTAAACTTTTCCCTAGAAGTTTACGTTAGATTTGATGTTTTATAAATCGTATGCATTAGTGAATCTTCATGATAAATAAATGATTAAATGAATCAATATTTTTAGGGACTAATTGAGTCATTTTGGAGCTGGGCTTTGGTACAGCACCGCAGAGACATACCGAACGACCAACCTAAAATATAACTGCTAAAAAACACTAAACACTTAAGATCTTAAGTGACTTGTCTTCTGGGTTGGATGGGATATAATCAGAGACAGACTCCTTATTGGAATACATTTAATTTACTTGGGATTACATTGCTCTCTCGCTCTGGGCTTCCAACCAACTGAGCGTCGAGCATCTCGTAAACAATCTCACAAACCAAAACATTGAAACGAACATATGAGCATCGCTCTCAAAAGACTTAAATCCTACTGCAGTACAAAAGTAAAAAAAATCACATCCTATCTTTGAAGTAATCAATAAATGCTTGAACCCTAATATCAAAATACATTATTTCAGTTATGAACATTCTTAAACATGTTTTATCAATACAATACTGTGCAATCATTACTCTTAATACCCGTAGCGCATATAATATTAGAATACAAAATACATAACAGTCTCCTCCCCCTTAACTTGACATTGCTCTCTAGCTCTGGGCTTCCAACCAACTGAGCTTCGAGTGTGTCGTAAACAATCTCACAAACCAAAACATCAAAACAAAGTGAGGTGTAAAATTTGGTAGGATACAAAAAAGGTAGGAAGTTACAAGGTGACTTTAGAACAGTAGCCTAACCTAATCTAGGTAAGAATTCAAAATGCCTTTTGACATTGAACATCCTGAACGATTTAGCATCACAGCTGAACCCAATTCTGTTGCAACACGATGGCAACCGTGGTGTGAGGAATTTAAGATTTATTTACAAGCATTACGGAATATGAAGAATGCCCAAAATAAGGCATTATCACTTCATAGAGCCGATAGATAAGTTCAGGAAGTGTTTAAGACATTGCAGCCTACAGATGACACAAGTGAAGCTGCAATTAAGGCTCTTAACACATATTTTGCTCTTCAGGTCAATAAATTTTCCGAAAGGTATCAATTTACAGCACATGCTTATCAAAAAGAAAATGGAAGTTTAGATGCATTTGTGACTATACTAAAAAAATTTAGCTTTTTCATATTAATTTCTAGAATTATAAAATGTTATCGTAGATCAAGTTATTGCACATTGCACATCACAAGAGCTAAGAAAGAAATTATTGCAAGATAAAGATTCAACATTAGAAAAGGTATTGATAAAAGCCAGAGCTTTAGAAACATCAAATAGGCAAAGAAACATAATTGGTAGTTCTACAAGCAATAGAATGGAAAATTCTAAAATTATTACAATAGGGTCCAAGTGGTAAACAATAAGAATGAGAGAAGGAATATGTCAAATCCTAGTCATAGAAAAGTGCCTAACACTAATGTTCATAAATATCAGAATCAGGCCTATACACAGAAACAACAGGGAAAACCCAAGTGTTATAGGTGTGGTAAAACTGATTATCTTGCATACGAAGCAAAGAAATGCCCTGCTACTGGACAAACATGCCAGAATTGTAGAAAGATGGGTCATTTTGCAACTGCTTTTAAATTCCCTAAACAGTACCCAAAGAAAATAAAAGCTAAAGTTGATACTATTGGTCAAGAGAATAATGCGGAAAATGTTCATGATAATCAGGATAAATCAGACACTGATTTTGCATTTCGCATAAATTCTGTCAACAAAAATGTAAAGAAACATCATGGTAGAAATAATCATAAATGGTAAACCAATTTTTATGTAAGTTGACACAGCAGCCGATGTATCAATTATGTCCGATAAAACAGCTAAAAGCATTCCTAATTTGTTATTAAAAGGTACAAATAGAGTTTTGAAAGGTTATAATGTTTTTGATATTCAGCTAATAGGTACTTCGAACGTAGAAGTACAGTACAAAGAACAGAAATTAGAGAGAATGCCATTACCAGTAGCAAAAGGTAAAGGAAAAACTTTGCTAGGTTTGGATTGGCTACAGTATTTGAAATTAGATTGGCTTAGTATTTAGAAGGTTACAGGTAGACAAGATGAACACAAAAATGAAATGTCTGTGGATATCACATCAGAGTTTCAAGATATATTTTAAGATAAAGTAGGTACAGTAAAGAACGCAAAGGCAATTTTAGTTTTGAAACCTGACTGTGCTCCTAGATTTTGTGCTCCCAGAACAGTACCGTATGCATTGAAAAATGCAGTTGAAACAGAAATCAGGAGATTAGAAAATGAAGGTTCATGGGAAAAGGTTACATATTCAGATTGGGCTACTCCATTAGTACATATTGTTAAGGAAAATGGTCAGGTTATGTTATATGGGGATTACAAAGTAACCTTGAATCCACAACTGCAAGTAGCTCAACATACATTACCAAATCCGGAAGACATTTTTTGCAACTATGTCAGGATGTACTGTTTTTTTTTTTCTAAGTTAGATTTAAGACAAGCATTTCAACAGTTTCCCATGGATGAAGGCTCACAAGAATTATGTACAGTAAATACAGCCTTAGGTTTGTTTAGGCCAAAGAGATTACCTTATGAAGTTGCAAGTAGTCCAGCTATATGGCAACAAACAATGGATAAGATCTTTTTCAGGAATGTAAGCAGTATTCATGTTTATATATGATATTTTAATTGCTGAAAAAGACACAAGAGAACGTAGAGTAAAATTGTGAACAGTTCTGAAGAAGTTGAAGAAACATAATATTAGAGTAAATAAGAGCAGATGTATTTTAGAAGTTGATTCAGTGAAATACTTAGGTTTTGTAATTAATGGCAAGGGTATTCACAAAACTAAAGAGAAGATGAAAGCTCTGCAATCAACAAAAGTACCAAAAAATGTTAAGGAATTACAATCATTTTTAGGTTTAGTAACATTTTATGGGAATTTAATTCAGAATTTGTCTACAATTGAACACCCATTGAATAATCTGTTGAAAAAGGGTGTAGAATGGAAGTGGACAAAAGAGTGTCAGGAATCTTTTGAAAGAATCAAACAGGAAAAAACATCACCTACATTCCTAGTCTACTATCTAATGGATTTACCAGTTAAATTAATATGTGATGCATCAAACATATGTTTAGGTGCATTATTATCTCATGTAATGCCAGATGGAACAGAAAAAACTAATTGCATTCACTTCTAGAGTATTGAACAAGGCAGAAAGGAATTACTCTCAAATAGAAAAAGAAAGTTTAGCATTAGTGTATGGAGTAAAGAAATTTCATATGTATCTTTATAGTATGAAAAAGCTCGCACTTGTTACTGGTCATAAACCTTTATTACCAATATTGGGTCCAAAAGCAAGTTTACCTACGTTGGTAGCTGCACAGCTACAACGTTGGGCAATTACGTTAGCCGTGTACCACTATGATATAGAATACCGTCCAACATCAAAGATGGGTAATGCAGATGCTTTATCTAGATTATCAGTAGCCAAAGCTCCAGAGGAGTATGATGACAGTATTCTGTTAATTTCTGTATATGATGTACCCATTACAGCAAAGGATGTAGCACACAGTACCAAGAGAGACCCAGTACTTAGTAAGATTTTAGAGAGTTTAATGACAGGTAGGGACTTATGTGGAAAAGAGGAAAATTGTAAACCCTATAAGGATATATGGTTTGAACCGAGTATAACACAAGGAATAGTGATGGGAGGGTCAAGGGTTGTTATTCTTAATTCACTGAGGAATAAGGTTTTGTCTGAAATACATGCTAATCACCAAGGTAATGTAAGATCAAAGTCAATTGCAAGAACTTTTGTATGGTGGCCAGGTGTAGATAAAGATATGGAATCTTATATAAGAAATTGTATGAATTGTGTTATGCAACAAAACAATCCTCATTTTGCTAGAATGCGCCCATGGGAGTTACCCAGGTATCCATGGCAAAGAGTGCATATAGATTTTGCAAGTCCTTTTTTAAATTATTTGTTTTTGATAGTCTGAGATCCTTACAGTAAGTGGCCAGAAGTAATTCCAATCAAAACAACAACGTCTTGCCACAATAAAAGAGTTAATGCAATTTTTTTTCTACACATGATGTTCCAGAAAGAATTGTTACAGATAATGGTCCAAAATTTACCTCACAAGAGTTTAAAGAATTTTGTAACGTCAATGGAATAAAACATACATTTTCAGCAACGTATCATCCCTCTACCAAAGGAGAGGCTAAAAGGTTTGTTCAAACATTTAAACACAATATGAAGTGTAGAAAAGCAAATTCAGGTAACATATTTTTACATGTATCAAAGTTTTATTGTCTTATAGAACAATGCCGCACAGCACAACAGGCGTGACACCATCAAATTTGTTGATGTGGAGGAGGATAAGGTGTAAGTCAGATTTGTTGTATCCAAGTTTGCAAAGTGATTTAGAAGATAAAGGGTACAAACAAGTAGGAAATCTTCCAAAAGTAAGGCATTTTTTACCTTTATCTGATGTCATGGTAAGATTGTACAACACTCCAGAGAAGTGAGTACCAAGAAAGATTGTAAGATTATGATGTTCAAGTTAGTGGAAATATTGTAAAACGTCATGTTGATCAATTACAGCCATTAAACAGAAATACAGTAGAGCATGTGAATGTTAGAGATGGAAAACTTTCAGAAGTAGTTAGATCAAATGAATCAACATCAAATGAAGATTCAGAATCAATTCATGTACCTGTACAAGATGAGGTTAGAGTGCTTCCTACTAGGATTAATAGAGGAGAACCCCCTGGGAGATTAGATTTATAAAGATTTTTACAATGTCAAGTCAAGGGAGAGGAGACTGTTATGTATTTTGTATTGTAATACTATATGCACTACGGGTATTAAGAGTAATGATTGCACAGTATTGCATTAATAAAACATGTTTAAGAATGTTCATAACTGAAATAATGTATTTTGATATTAGGGTTCAGGCATTTATTAACTACCTCAAAGATAGGATGTGATCCTTTTAACTTTTATACTGCAGTAGGATTTAAGTCTTTTGAGAGCGATGCTCATATGTTTGTTTTGATGTTTTGGTGTGTGAGATTGTTTACAAGACGCTTGACGTTCAGTTGACTGGAAGCCCAGAGCCAGAGAGCAATGTAATCCCAAGTACATTAAATGTATTCCAATAAGAAGTCAGTCTCTGATTATATCCCATCCTCTTCGCCAGTTTTATGTTGGTTGAATATTGTCTGGTGATTTTATAAAACCACTCACCTGGAAATAATAATACAGTAGTTAGATGAGAATATTAGATTGCAGCATCTTCGCCGACTTGTCTTCTGGGTTGGATGGGATGTAATCAGAGACAGACTTCTTATTGGAATACATTTAATGTATTTTGGATTACATTGCTCTCTGGCTCTGGGCTTCGAACCAACTGAGCGTCGAGCATCTCGTAAACAATATCATAAACCAAAACATAAAAACAAACATATGAGCATCGCTCTCAAAAGACTGAAAGACAGTATTTGTTTGTGACCAAAATGAATTATCATACAATTTTGGTACATGAGTCTCTCTCTCTCTCTCTCTCTCTCTCTCTCTCTCTCTCTCTCTCTCTCTCTCTCTCTCTCTCTCTCTCTCTCTCTCTCTCTCTCTCTCTCTCTCTCTCTTATGAAAGCAACGTAATTACAGCCATATTTTGAGGTTTCGTTAACCATAGTAGTGGGAAATGAGGAGGCCTTTTTAACTATAGAATAGACTACCTTAAAATACAATAACTTAGAGAATACGTTTTCTTTACAATAAATCTAGGGCTGTTCTGTTCTTTTTAACCATTATATCTGCCAAACTATAACATTATTTTAGAATAATTACTTTTGGTCTACAGTAATGATAAATAAACAGAGTCGTTCATATATTATATACAAGGTATACAAGTTGGTATATTTGGGATAATACTAAGACAAAAATAACTATGCACAGCTGCTGATCATTTGCATTATTACATATTTCATTCAATAAAAGTCATTGAAATATACCCTTTTGCCCCCTCAAATTGTCAAACTGTTCTTCCTAGATTACATTTACTGTTGTTTCAAAAGCTAAAAGCTAAAGCTTTTGAGATATCTCGAAGTAAAAATTTTATGTCTTCTACTAATGAGCGTAGGAACATTGTTGGTATTCTTATAACGATGTTCGCTATCCAATCTAGGTCACGGCATAATCGTAGACAACTTGACTATCACTCGTAGGTTAAAAGAAATAAATTAAAAACTTTGCTTATTTGATAAATTGCTATCTACGGGCTGACTGTTGTTTTAACGATCAATCTTAATCAATTAACTAATGGAGACTGACTTGAACTCAATATAACTAGCTTAACGTCTGTTAGTAAATGAATCCTTGCTTAGTAAAGAGATTCAATCCAAAGCCTCAATACCAGATCTATCCAAGTTTAATATCCTGGACAAAGGTACCTGAAACAATCTCCACTTTCTGATGTACAGACACCTGTCATCTCAACATCTTTAACATGGTGGTTATTGACGACATTATACCTCAAGGGAATCACTGTAGGAACTATATAAAGGTTCCTTGAGCGTTCCTTTGGCCCCCAATTGTCCCTCTACATCACCTCTGTTCTGTTTCAAACTCTTTTAACTTTTACCTCATGGATTAACTCTAGAGTCTTACTCTAGCTTCATTAGACTACTGAAGGACCTAACAGGCCCCAGCAACAGGCTAAATGGTAAGTCCTCACCCTTCTGTAAGTCAGCTGGCTATTGTTGACTTTAGCCCTTCCTACCAGCCTCTGATTACCCCTAATCTTGCAGATTAAGAGGCTTGTCTAATAACTGTTTTGGGTATTTCCCCTTTTGAATGATTAGACGATACATTTCGTGACTTTAAAAGATCAAACGCACTGATCCGTTGAGTTTATGATCAAGAACTTCTGGGTAACATTTTTATCTGATATTAGATATGATTTTAAATATCATTGTCGAAATAATTTCAAAAAAATTTCTGATTTAAATTACTAGTCATATAAAATACATCAATGTTTTTCAGTCATATAGAATGTAAAAAATTAGTACTTGTTGAATACTGAAGTAAAAATGCTCAAAATGGATAGCTTGGTCTCATGATTGAAATTTGCAAAATAATAATGATTACGTAACAATTGGTAAAGCCATAATCATCATATAGTAGATTTCATTGAGCTATTTGCATTTGCAATTATATTCCTTTTCAATTCCCCCTTTAGCAACCCAGGAAAATGTATCCTATTGGGTTTGATTTTTGACCTTCAAGAAGATGAAGGTTTTCGTAGGAGATTAGTTCTGTAAAATGTTCAGTACTTTTTGATTATGAAACAAAATGAATATAACGTGAATAAAACTGAAGATATCAGGTTAATTCAAAGAGGTTTCTCCACTGTAAGGCAGTATTCTAAAGGTTTTATTCCAGTATAACCCGACTGAGGAATGGTCTTACTAATCTGCCGAATGGGTCGGAGGAACTTCAGAACTGCAAAATGTGCTTCTCTGTTGAACAGGTTGACATAAGTACCTTTTCATA
The DNA here is from genome assembly GCF_036898095.1 of Palaemon carinicauda. NCBI lineage: Eukaryota > Metazoa > Arthropoda > Malacostraca > Decapoda > Palaemonidae > Palaemon > Palaemon carinicauda. The sequence goes on along the minus strand of NC_090758.1, from coordinate 30,063,060 downwards.
GTTTATATATAACAGATCTATTTTAACCTTATAGCTGAATGTTTTATATTCTTTATTCATCACTTCTCATATATGATTTATTCATTTCCCTATTTCCAGATAACTCATAATAAGTCAATCAATCAAAAATAACTCATAATCAGTCAATCAATTAATTTCCTTATTTCCTTTCATCACTGAACCACTTTGCCTCTTGGAGCCCTGGGGCTTATAGCATCCAGCTTTTCCAACCAGAGTTGTAACTTTGCTTTCTGTAACAATAATAATAATGATATCTACTTGGCACTTATAATCTTTTAAACCTCTTTCAAGTTTTTGCTTGTTTTGTCCATATAAAATCAATGTTTATTCTTATGTTTTAATTCTAAGTTTCAAACAAATTAGGAATTACAAAGGTTTTTTTTTTTCAGAGCCAACCATGAAATCACTGGTAAAACTCTAAAACAGAAACATTCTATTTACATATGAAGCTCAACATATTCGTCAGAAAACCTTTCAAACATTCCTAATCTAATTCCATTCGGGACTAAAATATTCCTTTCCTATGTCAGAGTATTGAAGTGAAAACCCTCAAGTGATTTTAATCAGTCAAAACCTTCGCGAGAAAAGAAAATGTCAATTGTGATCTCCTTGATATTACATGAAATGGGTGGGGACACGTAACAAGCTGTGATAGATTGATTTTAAAGGAAGTACTCATTGATCGGTCTGAAATTGGTGGCTGGTATAAATAAGAGGAAAAGGGAAAAAACCTGGGGACAAGGGTGGAACAGGGTGGGGACAAGGTGGGAGGTATTGAAGCATAGCAGAGTTCCAGAGAGGAAATAATGATAACAAAAATAATGACTCGTCATAAGCATGAAATCTAGAGTGCAATGGCAAACTATTGGTTTTAGATCGATTTTGAATTTCTAATAATGAAAACTAGAGCGAAGGAAAGAAATTGTATCTTGATAAATAACATGGAATTTAATTTAATTATAAGTTATCAATTCCAATAGTGAATATACGCTATTCCTTATTATTGATATAGATATATTAGTGTTTATACTCACTATTAATTCCCTGAGAGTTTTCCTTAATACAGTAAACAGATATATATATATATATATATATATATATATATATATATATATATATATATATATATATATATATATATATATATATATATATATATATATATATATATATATGTATATATATATATATATATATATATATATATATATATATATATATATATA
>NC_090758.1:30041813-30056813 GCF_036898095.1 Palaemon carinicauda | reverse complement strand
AAAATACAGTATTGATATCAACGGAGAGCTACAGCAATTAAATTTTCTTCCAGAACTTCAAACATAACATTATAGATGTAGGATGAAGTATTATCCTGAGTTTTGGTTTTATCTCTTTTAAGATCGTAACTAAACCTCTACGAATAAAAGAGAATAATTTTTATTAAACTTGATACTGACTTTATTGGTATCTTCACTATTGATATAATTTCCTGCAGTTTTCCATAGGTTAACTAAATGTGAAATAATAGGCTATAACTCCCGTTTCTTTGCGTTCTATGTTTACAAGAATTACCTCTCTCCTCTTCCGAAGTATTGTTATGTCAAATGTTCGACTAAACAGAATCAGTTCTGCTGTTAGTAGTCGTCTGATGACGTCACATGAAAGGTCTCCATTATTTTATTTCTTGTTCTTGATTTCCAATATATTTAATTTTTGAAATATAGATTTATTTCATTATTGGAGTTTGTTATTATTGTAACAATATAAGGATGTTTCTTATTTCATTAAAATTATCAAGTTTTCCTTGAAAACATGTTCTTTTGTTGGAAGTTGTGTTCGGACTTCGGAGGTCTGATTCGACTTCAACATAAATTGTATAGAGAATAACTGGTTATTGAAGATATTAATAATCCCGTTATTGTATCATTATATTGTTATTCGTTATCTTTTTCCATCTAGAAATGTCCCCACTGTTAACTAACTTATGTCCAAGTATTTATTTCATAATTGTAATAAACATACGAACATTGGCTTAAGGGATAAGGTATGGCAGAAAATACGAACATTGGCTTAAGGGTTAATTAAGGTATGGGAGAATTTGGAGAAATCCTGACAATTTTGTCGTCTTATTACAAACGTGCCCGAGAGAACATCTCGACTTATTTGGCACCTGTTGTCGCCGGGTTTTTAGCAGTGAATACACTCCGAGTTTATTATATTATCGTTAGGGGATAGATGAGTATATGTGAGGGGCCTGTTTGATATAGTCATCTATTCCAGTTGATAGCAAACATAGTGTCCTCATCTGAAGATAGTTACATACCTCTAGTTGTGATGGCTTACATGCTCTAGAGGCCATTTATTTATTTCACAGTAGTGTGATTTAGGCTATATGGTACGGTATTGTTGCCGAGCATTCAATATCATGTATGATCGTTTGATCTTGTGTTAGGTTAAACTAACCTACATTCTATGTCTATTAGTAATGCATAGTTCATTTTAGTAGTCTAATAGGTTAGGCCTAGGAGTGGGGTTGTTAGACTAATACCCGTGCGACTATTATCGGCCCTAAGGGGGGCCACGGTAGGTTACCATCAATATTTTCATTTGCTGACCCATTGCAGTTCTTATATAAGACTAATATGTGAATAAAGTATATATTTATAGTATCATGCTAATCAACCTTTCATTTTCAAAGTAACCTACAATTAATTCTCCATTTCATTATGCTGTTATGTATCGCTTTGATTTTCCCTTTGAGGACTGTAATGGGTGGGATTTCTTTCTATTTTGTCAATATGTAATATATGCCAAATTTATATAAGTTTGATTTGCATGATGCTCTGTGGTATGTTTTGTTGTTTCAGGAACGATTACTTAATTGGGTTTTTTCCTGAAGGATAAATGCGGATATATTTATTCCCATTATGACATGTGAAAGAGACACTTTTGATTTGCCTCACCCCCTTTTACTAGTTGCCTAATGGAAATGTTATCTTCCATCTTATCCGAGTAACATTAATTCTTTTTATTTTATTGTGTAGTTGAATTATCCAACTTTCCTCCACAGTAAGATTAAAAATGGTCCTTCGAACCGGATAATATAGTTGGTTCCTTAACGTTTTGTTGCAACCCTTTCTATTATTGCCAATCATGTCACTTTTACATACTTCAATATTATATATATATTTTCTTTGAATTTGTGATTAACCTAACCTAATTCTGGTTAGATATTTATTATATGTTTATTGTGCAAAAAGTTGCTATAGATATGACAATGGAGGCTGAATACAGGTCACTGACCAGTTTGCGTGGTCATATCACGCGGGGTCTAAAGTATATGACCGATGCCCTAACCAGTGATGCAGAAGTTCGCTATTTAGAACTTCAAAGAGCTTCTTTAGAGAAAAGGTGAAACAGTTACGAATCTCGATGGGACATATTTGTTGATAAATATATTGATGAAAGTGCTCATGATGAGACGGAGGCTAGACATATTGACCTCCAAGATAAATATCATGAAATTTAACTTAAGCTGTCATTGTATATGAAACAATTTTCCCCAATCTCTCAGAGTAATCCGCATGGTAGTACTAATTCTATGATTAAGGTAAAGTTGCCTGAAATGAAATTGAAAGAGTTTTCAGGAGACCCTATAGACTGGACTAGATTTTGGAATCAATTTAGTACATCTATTCATTTAAAGAAGGACATAGATGATGTTACTAAATATGTATATCTAACCCAATGTATTAAGGGCAATGCTCAAAAGCTACTTGCAGGTTTTAAGGGTGAAGCTTCTGATTATGGTGATGCCATTAAGGCGCTAACTGAAATGTATGGAGATCCAAAGAAGATAAGGCGAACTTTACTTAGGTCTTTGATTAATTTAGGGAAGCCTAAATATGTTAGAAGTGAAATATTTGATTCTAAGGTTGATTTGGAGAACTTACTCATGCAAATAGGTCATGATTCTGAGATTGATGTGTCATCAAATGAGATGATATTGAGGGAACTTATTGTGTTAAAACTACCAAAAGAGGTAGAAGATTTTATGTTTGGTCTTTATAAAACCATGTACATTAGTGCAAGTCAGATAAAGGAAGGTCTTCAACACTTATTAAATTTTATGGAACATGAAAATAAAGGGATTGCTAATAAGGGAACACCAGAAGTCAATAAAATTCGTTTCCAGACACCAGCAAAATCTTCATCTCCATTTAAGGGTTCAAATACTGTAGGTACTTACACTACACTTAGTAATTATTCTTGCATATATTGTAAGGGAAAACATAGACCCTTTGGCTGTACGATTTATAGCTCTCTAAATGCTAGGAGGGAAAGGTTGAAGGTATTGAATCGATTTATTAAATGTACTAAGGTACATCAGTCAACTGAGTGTGCCACCATTCTTAATATGTGTCCTCATTGTAGAAAAGGAAAACATCATTCTTTCCTTTGTATTAGTTCTCCAGGTTCAGTTGGTACTCCAAATATTGGTAAGTCCACAGTAACTACTAAGGACATTAACAGTGATAAATTGAAGGGTGACCCTGTAACAACGAATCAAGTGATGTCTATAATTCATAAACAGTCTTCTCATCAAAACTATAGTGTAGCTCTTCCTACTGCAATGGTAACTGTTAGATCAGAAGATGGTCAGTTAATCTCAGTCAGGTGCCTCTTTGATAGTGGAAGTCAACGTTCCTTCATTCATAAAGATTTGGCCAATAAGTTAAGCCTCAGAACAGTTGCTACTGTAAATATGATTTTGAATAGTTTTGGTGGTATGGGTGATTCCAGGGATTATGAGAATGTTATCCCTGTAGTTTCTTTGGGAAATAGGAAAAAGAGAGTAGCGTTGATTGTTGTGAAGGATATGCCTGAACCGATAATAACTCCTGGCCTTTGTGACACGGTGAGAGATCTTGATAGGATAGGTTATCATCTTGCAGATAGCGATATAAAATCAGATAGGATTGACAATATAAAGATACTCATAGGTGCAGATTTCCTGGGAAATTATCTATCAGGTATGAGACAAGTGAATAATGTAGATTTACTTGAATCTCCAGGTGGCTATTTAATTTATGGCCTCATTCCACATAGAGGTACGGATCATATTCATTGTATTAGTGCCCTTGTTGCTAGAGTGAGTGTCGAGTTAGGAGAAAATGCTCCATTGTTGGTTGATCCTCGCACAATAAGCTCTGCCGTGGTTGATGATCTCTTCCTGTGCATAAATTGTGGGATTTTGATGTAGTTGGAATCATTCCTTCACAAGTTTCGCCAAGTGATGTAGAAACTATTTCAAAATATGAAACTACTGTTTTGCATAGAAATGGAAGATACTGGGTGGAATTACCATTCAAGCATAATCATCCTTTTCTCCCAACTAATTATAATGTAGCATTAGGTCAAATGTATAATCAACTAAAAAGGTTCCAGCATCAACCAGATCATTTGAAATGTTATGATAACATAATCAAGGAGCAATTAAAGTTGGGTTTTATTGAGGAGGTTGAAAATCCTGTAATAAGTCTCAACACCCACTATCTTCCACATCATGCAGTCAGAAAGAACTCCTCCACTACACCCCTTAGAGTGGTGTATAATTGTAGTGCAAAGCCGAGTAAATCCTCTGCATCATTGAATGATTGTCTCATGACCGGTCCGTCATTAACGGAGAAATTATTTGATTTGTTAGTTAGGTTTAGAATGAATAAATTTGCCAGCATAGCTGATATTGAGAAGGCCTTTCTGCAGATTGGATTGCAACAGCATCACAGAGATTTTACTAGATTTTTGTGGTTAGAAGATCCATTTAACGAAAATAGTAGAGTAAAAACGTATAGGTTTAAATCAGTTCTCTTTGGTGCTACTTGCAGCCCTTTTTTATTACAGATGACCTTAGAGTATCATTTTCATATATCACATTCACCCTACTCAGATGTTTTATTATCTAGTTTTTATGTGGATAATTTTCAGCACAATGCTGATAATGAACAGCAGTTAGTGGAGTTATATGATGTGGCCAACGTTGAAATGAGTAAGGCAGGAATGAATCTGAGACAATGGAACAGTAATTCAAAATTACTTAAGGATCATATAAGCCAGAGTACAGAGGAGTCATTGGAATTTCCACTTGTGGACAAAATATTAGTTTTAAATTGGGAACTTTCAAGTGATTCATTATTTGTAAATCTGTGTAAATTTGAAACATTACAATATGTTACGAAGAGACAATTACTGTCTCTTGTATCTTCTTGTTCTGACCCTTTGGGTATGTGTGTGCCTATTTTGATTAAAGGGAAGATATTAATTCAAGAAGCATGGAAGGAAAATATTGGTTGGGATGTAAAATTACCACCCTCATTTCCTGACAGATGGAATACTTTGGCTTGTGAATTATCAGAGCTCCCAACCTTCAAATTTCCTAGATGTATCTGTTGGATGGGAGACTCTTATAGACTTCATGTTTTTGTAGATGCCAGTACTACTGCCTATGGTGCAGTTTGTTATCTCAGTAATAACAATCAATCTAATTTTGTAGCTAGCAAGGCCAGAGTAACCCCACTGAAAACTCGTACTATACCTCAGTTAGAAATAACGGCATTACAGCTAGGTACTCAATTTGCATGCTGTATCAGAGACCTTTTTTATAATTTCTTAATTGAAGAAGTCATAATTTGGTCTGACTCAGAAGTTGCTCTCCAATGGCTTAAAAATAATAAATGTAAAATTACCTACGTTCAAAATAGAGTAGCTCAAATAAAGGAAATAGGATCCTCTTTCAAGTTTTTATATGTATCCACCAAAGAGAACCCTGCAGATCTCCTAACAAGGGGTATTGCTCAGTTTCATAAGTCTCGTTTATGGACCCATGGACCTTCATGGTTATCCTGTCCTGAAACATGGCCTGAACAGAGATTTTTAGTAATGATTTGTGAAATTGTTTCAGAGATTGTTCCTGAAGTGCCTATTCCAGAACCTATTTTTGATTATAGTAACTACTCATCGCTTGGGAAGTTGTTGAATGTTACTAGAATTGTTTACAATTTCATTATGTGTGTTAAATCTGGTATTAGATTAGTCGATCCTCTTGTGTATTGGATCAGATATGTTCAAGATACACATTATCATAGAATTTGTGCCTTTCTTAAGAAGGAATTGAACGGTCTTGAGCAGGATAAACTACAATTTATTAAAGATATAGGTCTTTACTATGATGAGTCTACTGGTCTTATTCATAGTCGTGGTAGACTACACCATTCTAATTTAGACCAGAGTACCAAATTTCCTATCTTAATACCTTCCAAGAGTCATTTAACTAATCTCTTAATTGATTTTGCTCATAAAAAATGTCTGCATGGTGGAGTTAAAGAAACTTTGTCCTATCTTCGCAGACAATATTGGATACCAAAGGTGATATCAACCATTAAGAAGTTCTTAAGACATTGTGTAAATTGTAAGAGAATTGAAGGTAGGAGATTTGATTACCCTGGTCCTCCTCCACTTCCAGCTGTAAGAGTTCAATTTACACGGCCATTTTTTCATACTGGTATTGATTTTTCAGGTCCCATTACCATAACCAAAACTGAAGATGGTAAACCCCATAAATATTATATAGTACTTTTTACATGTACTGCATCAAGACTAGTTCATTTAGAGTTAGCATGTAACATGAGTGCATTAACGTTCATTAATATTTTTAGACGATTTTGTGCTATCAGAAGCAAGGACCTTGAAAAGATCCATCCCTCTCCAACCTCCGTCTACATCGATCAACATCCATACGGACGCTTCTCTGGAGGGTTGGGGGGTCACTCCCATCAACGGCAAGTTCAAGGAACTTGGTCTCCCCTATTCAAGACGTTTCTCATCAACATCTTGGAGGCCATGGCGGTTCTTCTCACCCTGAAGAATTTATCCCCGCGTCCCTCGATACACATCCGTCTAACTCTGGACAGCTCGGTAGTAGTCAGATGTCTCAACCGTCAGGGCTCGAGATCGCCCAACATAAATCAGGTGCTATTACCCATCTTCCGCCTGGCGGACAGGAAGAAGTGGCACCTATCTGCAGTTCACCTACAAGGATTCCGCAGCGTGACGGTGGACGCTCTATCAAGGAGAAGCCCCATAGAGTCGGAATGTTCCCTAGACGCAAGATCATTCTCCTTCATCTCTCGTCAAGTCCCGGAACTACAGATCGACCTCTTCCCGACAAGCGACAACAAGCAACTTCCTCGATATGTGGTGCCTTACGAGGACCCCAAAGTGGAAGCAGTGGACTGGAACAGATGGTCCAAGATTTACCTGTTCCCTCCACCCAACCTTCTGCTGAAAGTCCTCTCCAAACTGAGAACCTTCAAAAGGACAGCAGCCCTAGTGGCTCCCAAGTGGCCCCGGAGGAACTGGTTCCCCCTAGTCCTGGAGCTACAGCCCAAGCTGATCCCCCTGCCGGGCCCAGTTCTCTACCAACAAGTGCAGAAGTCGACTGTCTTCGCTTCATCAAAGAAAGTCATGGACCTTCATCTCATGATTTTCTCTCCCTAGCCGTGAAGAAAAGGTTTGGGATCTTGAAGAAAAGTTTGGACTTCCTAGAGGAATACAAAACAAAGTCTACCAGAAGGCAATATGAATCATCCTGGAAGAAGTGGGTATCCTTCGTCAAGGCAAAAAACCCTACGGAAATCTCCATAGATTTTTGCATGTCCTTCTTTATTCACCTTCATGGACAAGGCTTATAAGCCAATACGATTTCCACCTGCAAATCGGCCTTGACTAGACCACTTCTGTACGCCTTCCAAATAGATTTATCCAGCAAAATCTTCAATAAACTCCCGAAGGCGTGCGCTAGATTCCGTCCAGCACCTCCACCGAGACCCATCACCTGGTCCCTGGATAAGGTGCTCCATTTTGCCTCTTAACTTGGACAACGAATCTTTCCCTCTGAAAGACTTGACTCAAAAAGTGATCTTCCTTTTCGCTCTCGCCTCGGGAGCCCCAGTCAGTGAAAGTGACATTATCAAGAGAAGAGGGCCAGATACAGTTCGCCGACACGGGGGAACTTACCATCACCCCTAAAAATTAACTTCCCGTCAAAAGATGGGGCTCTTGGAGAATCTTCCCCCTGAGGGAAGATGTCTCTCTATGCCTAGTGGAGAGTCTTAAGGTCTATCTTCAAAGAACTTCTGACTTTGGCGGAGGACAGTTCTTTAGAGGAGAAACTTCGGGTAGTGACCTGTCACTAAAACAACTAAGAGCGAAAATCACCTACTTTATTCGCAGAGCGGATCCTGACAGTACAACCGCAGGTCATGATCCTAGGAAAGTCGCCTCTTCCCTGAACTTTTTCCAAGGAATGGATTTTGAAAGCCTCCGATCCTTCACAGGCTGGAGGTCACCTAGAGTATTCTTCAAACACTATGCGAAGCAGGTGCATGAAGTGAAAAAATTCGTGGTGGCAGCAGGTAGCGTGATGAAACCGGCTGTTTAGTGCTGCGTAGAACAGTGAGTTTTTTCGGGACTTTAACTCAAATGGGTGCCTGGGTTGACCCTAGTGTGATACATAGTGATTTCAAAGGACACTTAATGTCACTAATAGACTGTTTTTCATCAAGGTGAAGTGACATAGATTCTTACACGTGTGCCACATGCTCTTGGACATGAAGTGTATAACGATTTTAAAGACTGGCATTCCTCTGGGAACTTGTGCTTAAAGGCAAAATATTTCCCTTTCAGATTCCACATCACCGTCTTACTTAAAATCTATGTCTATTATCCAATATTATTATTGTACATAATTTTCCATATTTTCATGCAATTTTCAAATAAAATATTTATTTTATTTACCATACGCGTCTGATTTCACTCCTATCTTTCATATGAAAATAAATTGCTGTTATTGTTTTATTGATCTTATTTCCATGGTTAATTGTAATTAATATACCTACTACCTAATATACATCCACCTAATGGTATAAATTTGTTCATACACAAATATTTACCCTTCTGATCTGTCTTTGAGACCGGCACGATCTCTTCATCCAGGTGAGTCTATCTTCGTCAGGTTACTTTGAGATGTTCTTCTTGTCCAATTAGGATTTCCCTGCCTGGTTTACCTGACCGCCTTTGTGGGACCGTTATGTCAGCGGTCGACATAGATCATCACACCTTGTGTCCTCATTGTAGGGGCCAACGGTGTGATAGGGGTAATGTATGCGGTGAGTGTAGGGAGTGGTCTACCTCCTATTGGGAGAGGTTTGCCCGGTGCCGTAAGAAGAAATCCAAAAGGGATATTTCTACTCCAAAGGCTTCTTTGAAGAGAGAAAATCCCAAGGCCTCTTCTTCCGTAGCCCAAACCTCCTCCGAAGCTCCCAATCGATCGGTCTCTTCCGAGAGGCCATCGAGGGGTAGCGTACACCTTTGTTCTGTTGACCGATCCCGGGGTGCGGGAGAGGTAGTTGCCTCCCATAGCGAAGCTGCTGCCCCTCCTCCCTCGGAGGAGGATATTGATTTCACTGTACATAATCCTGATTTGTTACAGCTTTGGACTTCGTTGGGGCTTCAGGGTTTGCCCTCCAAGGAAGCCCTGTTTGACATGATCAAGCTGGGAGCAGCTGTTAAGCAATCGCCGGTAATAGCAGACGTAGATCCTCTATCAATCGTCAACATTGTTATAACGGAGGCCTCCGGTGTCGGATCAAACTGTTTCTGTTGTTGCTGAGGTAGCTGAAGGCTCTGATTCCCTCTCTGAACATCTTTCGAGGGTGGAACTTAGTCCCACGGTCTCTCCTGCTGGAGAGACTCCCCCTCAGGGGAGTTCACTTACAGAGACTCCTCTGCGGAGGCCTTATGAAGGTCAGCTTGCTGATCTCATGGCACCTAGATGACGTATAAGGCGGAAGGCCTGTTGCGCGCCCATCGCAGCAGCACATTCCTTTGCGCCCGCATACTGATGCGCGCCATGCGCGCCAGCGATCTCCTGCACGCCCACGATCTCCTCAGAGGGGCAGTTACTGCACCGCCTGCGCAAAACACTCCTGCGCGCAAGTTCACATTTGCGCTTTCACGAGGCTGCGCAATCGCGCCCTCGCCCTCTGCTTCCAGATACGCGCGCTCCACGCAAACGCGCTAGGGGGATTTCTCCTGCGCACGCATGCCCAACAGTCTCGCCCGCACGGGCTCTTCAGCAAGTTCCTGCGCGCCTGCGCACGCACGAGCAGAAGACTGCTCATGCTCCAGCTCCCATCCAGCCTTCAACCCCGCCACACATTCCAGCTCCTGCGCACCGCACGCCCTCGCCATCACCTATGCGTGCCCACGCCCACGCGCCCTTGCCCTTGCGCGTGCTCACGCATGAAATTCCAACCTTGCATGGTCCTTCCGCGCGCGATCCATGGCAGGGCTCATTGCACGACCACCAGCGTGATCTGCGCCACGATCGCCAGCGCGATCCCGCAGGCGACTTCACGGGGCTTCAGGAGGACAGGTTATAGTCTCGTTCTCCCCCTTGCAAGCGCTTTCAGCCAACGGCCTTAGTTTGGGACCATAGTCAGAGCTCTCATGCAGGCTTTTAAGCCTGTTTTCTTTGAACTGGTTCACAAAGCAGTGCCTACTTCGTCTCCCCTGAAGAGGAAGAGAGGAGTCCCCTCCGTGGTGACTTCTCCGAGGGCTAAGCTGTCTCCTCGGAAATTCTTGCGCAATGCTCTCTCCCCCCTCCCCAGACTTTCTCTCCCTCCCCTGCGGATGAGGATTTTCCATCCTCAGGGGAGTCGGACGAGCTGGTCCTTTCCACCATCGCACCAATGGGGGAAACTCCGCCTCTTCCTGAGAAGTCTTCTCGCACGGGGTTGGAGAAGAGCCGGCTTCCATCGTTACTAGAGTCCTGTATCCCTCCCAGGAGGGAGCCGGAGGACTCAAAGACTTTACCTAAGTCTTCTGCAAGGATCAGGCAGGAACCAGCTAGACCTTCGGAGAATGTCCACGAGTCCCCCCAGGAAGAGCCACTGTGGACGGGAGACTTTGCTGCTAGGCCTTTGGGAGGAGAGCATCAAGAGTCAGAACATGCATTCTGGCAAGTTCTGACCCTCATGAGAAATCTCAACGGGTTTCCGGACCCAGAGATTCCTCCTCATGAGGGTAAAGACACGGTCTTGGACCGAGTCTATGGCACCCGGAAACTCTCTAGGGCCAGTGCAGCTTTGCCCTGGTCACAAGGGATGAAGAGTGCCAGAGACAAGGTCGAAGGCCAGCTCTCTGAGCTTGCCTCCTCCAACAGATCCAGCACGGGTAACAAGCTCCTCCCTTCCTCCTCGAGTCCACCACAGGAGGTATTTCGAGATCTTAAAGGAGACTTGTTTGGGTCTTCCCATTCACCTTTCTGTGGAAGAACTCACTGGGGGAGTGCTTCTAGAGAGAGACTCCAACCGGCAGGTTTCGTATTCTGCTACTGAGATCCTAAGCCAGGAGAAAGTGGCGAAGTGTGCCATGCGGGCAACTTTGTGGCTGGTGTCTCTGGGCATCCTGGTGCGGTCTGAGGACCTGTCCAAGGAAAGCACCAGGAAGGCACTGGAGACATTCTTACTCTCAGGCACGTGGACCATCGAGTTTCTGGCCCACTAAGTCTCGAGTTTATGGGCCTATACGATCCTGAAACATCGAGACGCAGTTGCTGAGAGATTTCACCAGAAGGTCCCCAGTTCCGACATTAGCAGGCTTATACACTCTTCCGTACTCGGTAAGAGTTTTTTCGAACCTAAGGACGTGGAGCTAGCTACTGAGAGGTGGAGTAAGTCCAATCAGGATTCCCTCCTCGATAGGGCCCTGACATCGAGGCCCTACAAACCTCCAACAGCCCCGTCCAGCGAAGAAGACGACAGCAGCAAAGCCAAAGGTGTCTAAGCCCTTTCCTGCCAAGGACAGGAAGGGCAGGAAGTCCTCCAGGGGAGGTAAAAATCATAGAGGGAGCGGCCGAGGCCATACACACTAGGATTGGTAGTCCCCCTGCATGTCCACCTGTGGGGGGATGCCTACAAAGTTGCGTGACAAGGTGGCAGAAACTCGGGGCAGATACCTGGAATATTTCCGTGATCGGTCAGGGATATCGTGTCCCATTCACATCATCTCTACCTCCCCTGACAGCGAGGCCAGTAAGGGGACAAGCCCTCCGGGCAGAAGTCGAGAACGTGTTAAAGAAGGACGCTCTCCAAGAGGTGGCAGACGGGTCCCCAGGCTTCTACAGTCGACTCTCTCTTGTAAAGAAGGCGTCTGGAGGCTGGAGACCAGCCATCGACCTCTCGACCCTGAACAGGTTTGTCAAACAGACACCGTTCAGCATGGAGACGACAGACATGGTCAGACTTGCAGTAAGACTGCAAGACTTCATTTGTACACTGGACCTGAATGACGCGTACTTCCAGATCCCAGTCCACCCGTCTTCGAGGAAGTACTTAAGATTTTGCATAGACAACAAGATCTACCAGTTAAAGGTGATGTGCTTCGGTCTCTCCACAGCTCCTCAAGTGTTCACCAGAGTGTTCACCCTCATATCATCTTGGGCTCACAGGATCGGTATCCCTCTCTTCCGTTACCTGGACGACTGGCTGATCTTAGCAGACTCAGAGGCAACCCTTCTTCGCCACCGAGACAGACTTCTCGAACTTTGCCAGGATCTAGGGATCATGGTAAATCTCGAGAAGTCCTCTCTGCAGCCCTCTCAGAAACTGGTATACCTAGGCATGGTCATAGACACCAATCTCCACAAAGCCTTCCCATTAGACGGCAGGATAGCAAGGCTGAGGAAAGCTGCAAGGCCTTTCCTCAAACGACAAGAACTTCCAGACCAAGCGTGGTTACGTTTCCTCAGCCACCTCTCTTCCTTGGCCTGTCTGGTTCCCAATGGTTGCCTCAGAATGAGATCTCCCCAGTGGCAACTCAAGTCTCGGTGGAATCTGGGACACAATTCCCCGGACTCTCTGATCCCTATGGGTCCCGCAGAACAGAAGGACCTTCAGTAGTGGTTGGCAGATGAGAATCTACGAAAGGGAGTGGATCTTCTCGTCCTTCCCCCAGATTTGATGTTGTTTTCGGACGCATCAAAGATAGGGTGGGGGCCCACGTTCTGAACCACAGGACCTCAGGCCTGTGGTCAGAATCAGAAAAGTACCTCCAGATAAACCTGCTAGAAATGAAGGCCGTATTCCTGGCACTTCAAAAGTTCCATCAGGTCCTGGCAGGCCACTCTGTGGTGGTGATGAGCGACAACACCACAGTGGTGGCTTATATCAACAAGCAGGGAGGTACCTTCTCAGAACAGCTATCACATTTTGCAGTAGAGATACTGAGATGGTCTGAAGTCCACTCAGTCACACTTTCGGCTCGCTTCATTCCAGGCAAGAGGAATGTGCTCACCGACAGTCTGAGCAGAGCAATGCAGATATTGAGTACCGAATGGTCTTTGGATCCTCAAGTAGCCAACAAAGTCCTGACTTAGTGGGGTTTCCCGACTGTGGATCTGTTCGCTAGAGCGCTGAACTTAAAGCTCCCGCTGTACTGCTCCCCAGTCCCGGACCACAAGGCTCTCTGGCAAGATGCCTTCCAACAACGGTGGGACAACAGCGATATTTGCGCCTTTCCCCCGTACTGTCTGATGAGAAGGGTGCTCAACAAGACCAGAATATTGGTCAATCTATCGATGACCCTGATAGCTCCGCTATGGTATCACGCAGAGTGGTTTCCAGACTTTCTGCTACTCCTTACGGAGCTCCCGAGAGAACTCCCTCCCCGTCACGAGCTACTCAAACAACCGCACGCCAACATCTTCCACAAAGCAGTAGCTTCACTTCGACTTCATGCTTGGAGACTATCCAGCACCTCCTCAGTGAGAGACGATTTTTGCACCAAGTTGCGAATAGGATGTCTGGACACCTGCGCAGGTCATCCGCAGGGGTCTACCAGGCAAAGTGGCGAGTTTTCTGTGGTTGGTGTTGTGGAAGGGGTATCTCTCCACTCGATGCCACTATTCCAGCAATAGCGGAGTTCTTCGTGTATTTACGGGAAGAAATGCGCCTTTCAGTCTCGGCAGTGAAAGGCTATCGCTCAGCTTTAAGTCTAGCCTTCAGGCTCAAAGGAGTGGACATTTCTTCCTCGCTGGAACTTTCTCTACTCATACGGAGTTATGAACTTACATGCCCTCAGTCAGAAGTGAGACCTCCTCCATGGAACGTGGTTTGAGTTCTGAGGTCTCTGAAGAGACCTCTCTACGAACCATTATGCCAGGCTTCAGATCGCCACCTTACTTGGAAGACGGTGTTCCTGCTAGCTTTGGCTTCGGTCAAACGAGTCAGCGAACTTCATGGTCTCTCATATGACATCGCCCATTCAAGGGGATGGGGGGAGGTAACATTCAGGTTCGTCCCTGAGTTTGTTGCCAAGACTCAGTATCCGGGAGTGCCGGACCCTCGGTTCGACTCTTTCCAGGTTTCGAGTCTTCGTTCTGTAACAGATGACCCAGACCATCTCCTACTCTGCCCAGTAAGGAGTCTGAGGTTGTATCTTAAAAGAACAGCTGCAGTTCATCCCTAAGTGCAAGCCTTGTTTGTGAGCACTGGGAAAACGAAGAGGAGGGTCACTAGGAATACCATCTCAGCCTGGATTCGCAAGGTAATACACCTAGCCTTGAATCCTGACACTCCCCCGTCACGTCCCCCTAGAGCACATAATGTCAGGGGCATAGCTACGTCCCTGGCCTTCAAGAAAATCTATTCAGTGACGCAGGTCCTGCAAGCTGGGGTGTAGAAGCGTCAGTAGACCTTCACAGCCCACTACCTGCAAGACATGACACACGAGACTCGATACGTTCTCTATCGGCCTTGTGGCTGCACAACAGCTGGTCTACCCTCAGGCTCCTTAATAGACAGGTAGCAGAATGTTCAGGGCATTGTTACCCGGTCTTAGTCTGCATGAATGAAAAGGTTTGTGTGGCCCTTATTCTTTTCTTCATCCTGTCCTCCCTTGGAGAAAGCAGCATCCGGGTTCTCTGCACAGCTAACCTCAAACCACTGCAGGTAAACCATGCTTCCTTGTGTTCCTAGTATAAAGGTTAATACTGTCACGTCCCCATACCCTAACGAGGTGGTATTGGGAGAGTCCTAGCCTAGAATTCCATCTGAAGAACTCCAGGTCAACTTCCTAGGACGAGTCACGCTTCTCACCTTCACACACAGCTTATGTAGGCAGCAGCAGTTGCACAGCAATGCTAGCGAGGTGCAGGG